>NC_056733.1:1854626054-1854849881 GCF_019279795.1 Protopterus annectens
TGGTAGCTAGGATATATGACTTCACTACAGGTATTCAACAGTACTGGCAACAAATGTGACAGTTGGTTGGTGTACATATGTGTACGGACCTCTCAGCCACTCAAGGACTAATTTCAACAGTAACAGGGACAAGGCAAGGACAAATCAGGGACAATCACAGACACTTTTAAAATATTAGTACTATTAACTTGAAACATTGACAGAATCAGAGCATATGTATTAATACTTATTTTCTGAAGTAAAAGACGTCTATTACTCTTAATTATTGTCATTATTCATTCAGTGTAATTTACCACCTTTCCTCTAAAGGTCACTGGTTTTAGGGCGGATTAAGAGGCTGGCCAGTTATTGTGCGAATGCTCTGACCATTGGTAGGGTTGCCATCTTTTCATATGGCCAGGATGGAATATATTCAGGACACACCAGATTATTCAGGCCAACACATACCCATGGTCAGTACAACAGATAGTACTTTTGTGTTATGCCTAAATGTAAGCTTATTGTTGTAGCAGTTTAGCTGCTTCTTCTTTTGTTTCGTTTACTTGCTTATTCAGTGTCTTGTAACATGTAGGTATTTTACATACGGAAATAACTATTGTATGTGACTATTACATAAGATGTGGGACATAATTATGTCCTATGATCGCAGGATATTTTACATTTATAATGGTTTTGGTATCGACACAACTGCCCAGAGGGGAACTGTCCCTCACAATGTGGGACAAGTGGTAACCCTCACCATTGAGCTAGACTTAGCTATTGGCGGCGCGCTAACACAATGCGTTTCACTTCCACTTGGTATAACTATCAACACTACAATGGAATACAGGCATGGGGTTTTAAATGTCATTTGTTCGAGGGATGGGGACTCAATATTCAGCTACGTGCATTTGTGGTTGCTTCTTATTTTTGTGTTCGCAAAGCTGTCTTGTGTGCTTTGCATACGTTTCAGTATCCACCGACACTGACAGGTGTGATTACTATTAGAAGCAGGCTGTACTATTCAGTATTTTAGGTTACACGTAAACAGCCAACATGTCCACACCTCCATGCGGTGCTTGGACATGCCCCATGCACTCGCACATGTTTCCTATGCATGTGGATGTGGTGGCAGCACGCCTTCATTAATATGCATATGGCTGGTCGGCACAAGCCTAACGCCGTTCTTGCTCTGAGCTTCATGAATCCCGGGGTACAATATTCACAATACCCAAATAACTGCTACCCACTAACGTTTTTCTAACCAGACCACTACCTAAAGTGTGGCATTTTTTGTATGCTGAAAAATGCTGCCCTAATGTTTTACCTTTTTGAAAACCAAACCTAAAATGATTATCCAACAAAGATGCAAAAAAAAAAAGGATCTGACTTAAAAATGTGCCAATGTTCAGAAGTTACTGACTGGATCTTAAATGTATTATTTACAAAAGTGGTTATCAATCTAAGTTTTCACCTACCTTAGCAGTTTTAACACTACTCTCATATAGGAGGTTAGACCTAGATGTAAGGTTAGACTGTTCATATGCTTGTTTAATCACCAATTCCTGATATCCCCTAGATGTAAATCTGGACTTAAGATTTAAGGCCTCCACTGTAAAATGCCTATCTGTGGTGCAGATGTGTCTGATTCTTTGAAACTGGGCTTTGAGAATATTATCTATAATATGCCCCAGATGGTAACTACTGGCATGCAACAAAGACTTTTTGGTAAAAGGTTTCCTATAAAGACTCGTTACCATTGTCCCATCTATAGTTTTTGTTACATTAACATCAAGGAAATCACTGTTAAACAAATCAGTCTTACCACTGAAATGAATATCATATTTGTTATTCAAATAAACTACAAATGCATGCCAACAATCTAAGCTGCCATTCCAAACTACCCAGCAATCATCCAAGTATCTTCTCCCACATGATTAACTGAGATGAAAATAGATTGCTTTTATATATATATATATATATATATATATATATATATATATATGTATAGATAGATCTATATATGTTCAAAATACTCTATATGTATATATATATATATATATATATATATATATATATATATATATATATGTATATAAAACATTACTGGCAATGTAAAAGTATTGAACAAAAATGCCTCTGGTCTCATTTTAACTCTGTGAAATAAAGTCATTTGAAATGAAATGCTTATTATTTTTCTTGTTTTCTTTGTTGATTTTTTTGTCTCTATCCGGAGATCCAGTAGAAGCTAGGACACATTAACTTTAGTTGACCTAGGTGCAGGATAGAACACCACCATCCCCTGTCCATCCATGGATTCTTCATAGGGTGGGAGTTGTGTCTCCCATCATATACGTACCCTACTTCATGAAAGCCTGATAAGCCAACCTAAGCTTCAGGACTCTTAGAGGTTGTAGTGGAGAGAGAGGTGAAAAAGTGGGTTTGCCCCTACCAAAGTCTTTTTCAGTGGATGTGAGAGTCAGTGCCCTTATTGTCCGTGACCACTGAGCCACTACAATTCTCAACCCTCTCAATCAGGGTTACCCTACCCTGGAATGTAGGGAAAACAATGAGACTCTCCAGACTAGAGTGCTATTGACTGCAAAGGTATTGTCACCATCCCCTTAGCATCAGTCTGTCCTCTATACATCTGGCTCCCCTTCCACTTGTCAGCCCTATATAGTGGTCCTATCTGACTTGTCTACCTTATATGTTAATGTGAATTCCTTTAGCCATGTCTTCTATACACTCTGCCCTCCTTACTTATCCATCTTGCCATATACCTCCACCAAAAAACAAAAAAAAAAAAACATCCAGTACAACCCTCTTAATGCATTCATTTGGTATGTTTCTGTTTTCCTTGTCTGCTCTTTCCACATTTTCCAACTGTCCTATCTTCCCATTTCCTAACTAATAAAAGACTGACTAGGATATCCATATAATGACACCTTCAAAGTGAAGTAAAAGCTTATAAACATTGTATGAATTAGTGCTAAGCCTTAATCAGTGCATGCACTCAACAAAAGTTTTTGAGAGACGAGCACATCCCTTTACTTAGTGCCAACTGCCAGAAATATATGAAAGCATTCAAGAACATAAAAATAAGTACATTGTGTGCACAATAGTCAGCATGTTTCAGACATATTGACATTCCTCTTCACTCAATATGAATAAATTCAGATGTGCAGAACTGCACATGGCATTCCTTCTCAGACCTAAGAACTTCCAAAATGAGTGCTGCTCATTTGCAGTTAATATATTTAATTAACGGCATAGAGCCATTATTCCCACACTCACCTTACATAAGTACAAAGCATAAGGTTATCTGTTCTCCATGCCTTCCTAATGAATTATATTGGGCTTACTATTGAAATTTCGGCACTTGTAAGATTGACTGCTGACATGACCAAACAAAAGGCACCAAAACTACAAGAGAAAAGCGAATATCAAACATCTGTCTTCTTTTTTAAACTTCTTTTTTTTGCACGAGGGTTCCTCTGTACTTCCTAATGTGGAGGACAAACCTCAAAAACCCTCTTAACATACATATACTAAGTCAGAGATCACCATTCCTCAGAGAAAAGGGAAGATTCTATGACATGGCCTTCTAAGACTTATCTTGGGATTCAATAAAGCCTACACTATCCCCAGGATTTACTAATCTTCTGTGCAGGACTAATCTAGTCCTGCACGGAAGCGGCAGTTTAAGAGGAGGATGGCAGCGCACCATGCATATTAATGAAGGTGCACTGCCTGAACTCCAAATGCTACAGGGAGTGTGGATGAGTGCAGGGGGTGTGTCTGAGAGCAGAGCTCTCAGAATAAACATGCCCCTGCAAAGTAGAACAGAAGAATGCGTAAATAAATGAGCGAGAACACTCATAGATGTCCGCATATCCCCACCACAAGTCACCATGTGTTCAACAGCAACAGTACATTTAAATAAAATGAAGAAACCCTTTTATTTATTTTTTTTTAAACCCTGAGTACAGCTAACCATGGGTGCATGGGTTTGCCCATCGCTTAGCTACGGTTAAAGCAACTGAAAAGGTTGAAGAGGATAACGAGGAATATATATACAAATAAAGCATCACAGCAATAGTGTAGTGGTTAGAGCATCCAACTAACAAGCAGGCATTCCTGGTTCAAGTCCCATTGCAGCATATATCATTGTCCATGTGAAATCTGTATATGAACATATTCTAACAACTTATTGCCGTATAACCTACATAACAACATTTAAATGAGAACTGGAGTACTGCATTAAATGCACATGTGAAGTGTCAGTGTCATAATGAATAAGGCACTAGTAAGCAGGTATAAGCACAAATAAGCAGTAGTAAGTGTGTTTAAGTGCATTTGCCCAGGGATAAGCATTGCCTACACAGATTAAGCATAATAGAAGCTAACTGAGTGTAAGAAACTGTAACCAGAGGTTAGCAGTGCTAACCATCATGCAAACCCACTTACAACTGCTTTAAAGTGCCTTAATCACTCTGTATCCAATGGCCCATGTTCTACCAGCAACAAAATAAACTGCCTCTGCAAGGCTTAAACTCAGGACCCTATACACTATAATCACAGTAGTTAACCACTAAGCCATCATAGCAATAGACATGAATGAGGTATCAGCAAACTAATCGTCATCACAGGAAAATCAAACCAAACATGTGAACTGAATCTATGTATAGTGTGAAGTGGTATAACCTATTACAAAACATAAATATGTGAACTGGAGTACTGCAGTAAGCATAGATTTGAGGTGTCATTGTAATAAAGTGTAGAAGTCCCCAGGTCCCCATACAGTGTATGTACACATGAATCACAGATACCAGACACATATATAACCTGTAATGAAGACTAAATCATTGCCAAATGGCAAATATAGTGATAATCAACTAAGAAGCAATGCTAACCACAGAACACCGAAAGTGTACTTAGGGACACAGGTGGACAGTGGTTTCACCTTCGATAACCACATCGCCACAACAGTCAGGACATCCTTCTATGTGGCACACCTCATCACTAAGGGCTTTTCATCCAGAAAAAAGGAGGTCATTGTCCCACTGTACTCACCCCTCATTAGACCCATTATAGAATACAACGCCCCATTTGGTATGTACCTCTGAAGACATCTGCAACAACTGAAAGGCCACAGAAATACCTCACTAAAAGAATCACAGGCCTAAAGCAGATGCCCTATGCTGACCACCTTAAAAAACTCCAGCAATACTCTGTTGCATATCGTCTACTCAGAGGTGATCTCTGCTTAACATACAAGGCCATGTCAAACCCAGAGCTGTTGGACATGCTACACTTAAAGAAATCCTGATCCCTCAGAGTCACATGCTCCAGAGATCTAAACCTTGTCATCACAATAAACAAAACATGCGGGAGGGATAGGTTCCTGACCCAGAGACTCCCCAGACTCTGGAATAAAATGCCCATACATGTCAAGCAGAGTGCCTCTTTGGCCCTATTCAAAAGGAACCTTGACGATTGGATGGGTGAAAGGAAATTCACCCCGGGGATCATGTCAGTCGCCCTGCTAGACAGAGGTCCAGGAAAGTAAATAGTGTGGAAAGAAATAGCCAGGGAATTGTTATGGCTAGGCTTGTATAGGCCCTAGGGCTGATAGCCTAGTATCAGCCTATGAACAGCTCATGTTAGTAAGTGTAAGCAATGTGTAGGGGAGCCAATTCAATATGCCTAGTGATATACCTCTTTTAGCAGTGCCAACCTTATGAAAGCAGGTGTGCCCATAGCTTATCCTTTTCAAAACTGGCCAATCACAGGAAAGTGCGGGAAAATGGCTGTATTTAAACCCCATAGGTGGGAATACATCTCATAACTGGTTGTAGCTTCCTACTGCAGGCAGAATGGCTGGTGTAGGTGAAGGCACTCGATTCAAAGCACAGTGCTAGGACATCCATGAGTCAAAAATCATGGTATGGCTCCTGGTAAAACACCATGATCAGAGACTACTGCAGGGCCAGTACCAGGGTTCACAGTACAAAATGGAGGCCTGGGACAGTCTCGCCCATGACCTCACCAGTGCCACAGGTATCCCTGGACTGGTGAGTAGGTCAGGCACCACCATGCTGACCTAAAGCGGCAGAGGGGAGATGTAATGGAACAGTGGATCCAGGAGTCTCGGCAGATGGCCAATGCCCCAGTACTAAGTAAGTGCACATTCTACTAAGTAGTAAAGGATTGCCTAGCTTGTGTATACTATGGATAGGTATTGCTAAATATCAATGCATTTCTCTGACAGCTGCAGATGAGTGGGCTGTGAACCAGCAAGCCCATGATGCTAGGCTGCAAAGGCTGCATCGTGAGGCAGGATAGTAATCAGTCTGCATGTACTGTCATAACAAAGAATATAAGAGCCTTAGAAAGTGCTGTACCAGTAGAAATAAATGTATTAATAATCTGTGAATAAAAGTATAATCCCTGGAGTGCTTCTGTTTACTCTTCTCTCATATGTTTGCGATCTGTTCCATACTATAAATAGTACTGTTGTATCTTAAGCAGTGTCACCCACACCGTGGTATGCAGATAAAATGGGTATGAAGTCCTGCATAACAATGTTGGAAGTGCCAACAGGTCAGTCATATTGTACAAGTTAGGGAGACTTAGAAAACAGTTGAAAGCTTTACATTAATTCCCTGATAGCACAGTGTACTTTGATGTTTGTAATAATTTTTTGTCACACACAGCAGAGGTTCATCTCCTGGGAGCGCTACTAAGTTGTATGCATAATCATACCTCACAACTGTACAGATTGTGATACAATGTTCAGATAGAAAGCTGTATGCATAATTACACCCAACAACTGTACATAATTTGCTTGAATGTTCAAATTGTAAGTTGTATGTATATTTATACCCCACAACTGTTCCAATCTGTCCAGCATGTCCAGATAAATGGCCCATAACCCCAGCTTGGTACCCTGTTCCCCTGAAAATTCAGTGTGATGATCCAAGAAATGTAGGTGGCCATCATTGACATATAACTGATAGTCAAATGTGTACATAGTCAGAGAATGTATATGAAAACAAACCTGTCATTCTAGCACCTCACCCAAAGTGTATGACAGCAATTCTCAACATATGTTGCATTAACACCTGCAGCCTGTCACGCCTGTATGTAAGACACAGGTCACGTATATAATAATCTATAAACATACCAGTGTACAATATAAGGCCATTGTGTAGTGTAATAATACATGTAAAGGAGAGATCACTGCAGTGACTAAGAATGTTGTGAAAACTACAAGGATATATTAGTTGTTAATTGAACCCTCTCTCTCACACCTACCATATGTGCATACTCCAAACTTTTTTTGGGACATATGTCCTAATGGTTTATAAATATTCACATTTGTTTCTATGCATGTGCCATGTTAAAATACACCCATATTGCTCCTTTTAAATGGATGTAAAATGTTAAATGTTGTTTAAGCACTGAAGAAAGTTGGTAAACCAAAAGCTTTTCTGTTTGCTGCATTAAAGAGTATTGTGGTTCTCTGACTGCGGATTGTTGTGTTACATATCAGAGATTTTTCCATTCTATCATTGTATCAGCGTTTTCGTTGAACTAATCATTATCTGCCTTAAGCCTGTGACAACACAGCTAGTATGGGAAGGCCGGTCCCAGCGGACCCACCTGTCCCACCTCAGCTGGCCATGGCACCGAGCACCAGCACATCTGGGGCCCAGCCTGGGACCTCCTCCTCCGTGGGCCCTACGCCACCTTTGGGAGGAACCGCTGCAGGGGATAGGGCTCAACCCCCGGAGTGGGTGCGGAGGGGCACCTGTCACCCAACAACAGGTCCTGGCCGTAGTGTGTAGGGAGCTCAATCTGGAGTATCAAAAGTGGCTACGCTAGTTTGAGGGCCAAGTGACGCTATTAGAGGGTGAGCCGGCCCCTCCTACACAGCCCCCAGCACAGCCACCTTTGGGGCTGTGAAGGTGCAGTGGTTACTGCCCAAGGGTGGGAACCTCAGTCCCACTGTTACCAGTTGGGAGCTCATGGACTAGCGACTTCCAAACACCCCTCCCCGTCCAAGGTTTTTACCCCCCACATGTGTCATTACCGGCCATGTATGCATCTTGTGTGTCCTGTCTGTTAACCTACCTAACCTCCCTCCCCAAATATACCTACTACCTCTCCTTAACATCCCACTCTCACTTGAAAAAAAAAAATAAAGGGCAATCTGTACCCACAAAGAAATCTCGCCCCATACATAGCTGTCCATTTTGCACACGTGTCCACTGGACACATGTAATCTGGTCTAATTGGCATCACAGTGAATATATGTTGTCCTCACTCCTCTCCCAGGAGTTTGATGGTCCAAATCTACCTGCAAATATAGTGTACATGCACAGCTGTTGCTGTAGAACAAATGGTCAGCTATGGACCTTTACTATACCCTTCCTGCACATACTTAGCTATTTTCCCTACTGTCATTCCCTCTTGTGTCCCATTTTTCACCACTTTCCTATCAACCCCTTTTTCTTTTCTTTTAAAGGAATTAGTGCAGGGGTAAGTGGCAATAAGTACTGTTAAGCAGTGGTAAGCGGGTCTGTGCGGGTTTGTGCGCGGGTGAGCTATGCCTACACAGGTCGAGAAATTGAAGCTAACTGACTGTAAGAAAACATAAGCGGAGGTTGGCAGTGCTTACTGTCACATAAACCTGCACAAACCTGCTTACAACTGCTCAAAAGTGCCTTAATCACACTGTATCCAACAGCCCTTGTTCTGCCTAGCAACAAAATGAGCAGTCTCTGCTAGGATCAAACCCAGGACCCTGCACACCATAGCCAAAGTGATTTTCCACTGAGCTATCTCAGATATGCACATCCTTTATGTATTCACAAACATATCATCCAGCCCAATCATTCAACAGTACAGAGAATGCATTTCAACATGTAGATGTATGTGTGTGAGTAAATATATTAATGACTAAATGGTTACAACATATTGATATATGTATATATATATATATATATATATATAAATATTTATGAACATATAAACATGCAAATGCCTACAACTATAGATATATATGTCCACATCTACATGTCTAAATATATACGGCAGGTTATAAATATATGTCAGCAGATATATATATATATATATATATATATATATATATATACATATATAGGTATATACGGACATACATCTGTAGATAATGGGGAAATAACAAAACATAAATGCCCTCATGCAACGTTAATGGGGTTGAGAGGCCCCACGCAATATACATCTGATATGAATAGGTATACCCCCCAGCCAAGCACGAACCCCCCCCCTGTAATACAGTACCAAGTGTTGCAGATCCCATAACCAGGACCAAACACGACATGACCATCCGTAGGATACATATACACAGACACATATATGCAGATACAGGTGTATATATATATATATATATAAATATATATATATATATATATATATATATATATATATAAATATATATATAGATATATATATATATGTAACTACACACACACACACACACACACACACACACACACACACACACACACACACACACACACACACGCAGATTTGTACAGTAATATACATATGTAGTAAGTGCACACAATATGGAGCAGCCAGTATTCCTACAGTCACCACCTTACCAACTGGAAACTGTATGAGCTACCCATACGAATGACATTCATAGCCTGCAACATATACCCACAGAGCTATCAAAGGGTATAACACCACACACAGGTGTGCATAAATGAATGTGAAAACTTTATTTGTGTACTATGACAGTTGTATATGCCATGTCATATAGCTGTTTAGACACTGACATCCATATGAACAGTGTAATGCAACTGTGAAACAGTTATACTAAGACAGTAGTCTGGAAAGGTTGGCATATGTTGCTGTCCAGGCTAAGGCCTACAAGTAGTACATTAGTAATGACAGACTGGGCCACAGCATACCAGACAATCAACAGTACGTAATGCAGATGTATAGGTCAGCAGCCTCTATCTACACTCTGTACACAATATCTACAGGAGACAGACCCCAGTTGACACAATGGGATGTATCTGTTACATAACAAGGCATACCTGACACCATCACAATCACACTGACAAACAGAACATCCTGTATGGCAGGAGGCAGTAGGCCTGCATTTACCCAAGGTGGATTGCATGGTAAAGTACATCCAGATACCTTAAGGCAGCCTATCCCAGATACCCAAACATGTTGTAATAGCCTAAGTTAGTCATGGTGCACCCCCCCTACACTCACTAATACTGGGCCATATACCACTGTTTCATACACTGACCTCTGGAGTGCATTAGGGAACACATGTATTGTGTAGGTGAAACCCACACATATATGGCCCCAACCCCCCAGTATGTGTGGGGGACACAACAGCAGTGGAGTGATGCCAGGAACGACAGCATGACATACACACAGTCCACTACATAACAACCCCTGACAGCATGTCATATGTGCAAAGCCTGGTATGTAGGTGGAGGACTCAGGCACATATGTGTAAAACTGTTGTCATACAGTAAGCAAGATATGTATATGTGTACATATCTATATGGATATATGCATACTTATCTATACATATATGTTCACCATATGTCCTGCACATGGAGTAGAGCCCTACATCAGCCCCAATAGTCCCAACTTCTCAGTGCAAGGGGATGTCACGTATGTAGTGTAGGTATATTTGTAGACTATTGCTACTGTCTTCACAGAAATGGTGTGTGTGGGAGGTCACATGTGCTGTTAATATGTGCGCCACTGGCTACTTACAGACATCCTAAGGTCATCATAGTACAGTACCACTGCTAGCACAGTAACGACCCTGTAGACTACAGCTGTGATACGGCCAATATATGTGGACAGTCTGACACACTCGGGTCAGTCTAGGGGTTTACACAGAACCCCTTCATGCAAGACATGTGGACCAGGCCTGTCAATGTGGATGTTAACAGCCATGTAGATGGGTATAACACATACATACTGGTATACATTTGCCCCCATAGGTTATGCATTCATACACCCATCTGTCCTGACACATAATAACCACTGATACAGAGGAGCCATGGCCACATACTATCCACTAGTTACTGACGTACATCTGAACAGCATCCCACTGCTTTGTCTGACATACATAACTGTTATGGTGGCCAGGCAGCAGTACATCTGGAAAGTATCTGGACATGACATCTCACTGGATAATTACAGTAAGCTGCTAGGCATGTAACATAGCACAGTGCAGGTGACAGACAGACTGACTCAACACTGGGCTACATCTCCTATGTGGGAACACACATGTACCTGCACAGATAGCAGGCTCTACAGGTATGTCACATCACAGAGTAACAGACACCTGTGTGAAAGTGCATAACCACAACCAATGTGAACACAGCCACAGACACATATGGTAAGCTAGCGTACTATTACAGTATATGGACTATCTGATGTACACCATCCTCATATGAGCCACTCACACAACAACCCTACATATACTGGGCCACTACACAGTCTGATCCGATGGCTGTCTGTGCTTTGGGACATGTGTGTGTTCACCCCTACAAACAGGTAAGCTGATAGGGTGACATACATTGGAGCAGCATGTAACATCAGATAGAACACGACCAAGAACAATGACATCTACCACAGTCTCTACACAGGGCACGGTACATATGCACTATACACATACTGTCGACACTTACCAGACGTACACATACCTCACTACTGTACACACATTCACAGAATGCCCAGGCTATGTCATCAAATATAACCCCTACTATACATAACATGTGTAGCAGTCTGATATCTCACTGGCTTGTTATCAGATATGCTGTTAATGAATATGGTGTACAGAACATATGCACCCACTACTGCATGACATATGTACAAAGATTGACAGGGCTGTGGCTGGAGGCACAAACACAGGCCCAATATTGACATGTCGCTGTGATGACCTCCTACATTTCCTGTTGTAACAGGGTTTGATGCAACATATGTCCTATGACGGATATGACATCAGTAACTAACCCAGCTGTCACCATCTACTGACTGCAATCCTCACACTACCTTCTGCAGTTGAGAGATAGGTGCTTTGTGGGTAACACAAGGAACACAAGACAGCACACACTGCCCAGTCTGCAGATGACCCTACAATTGGGGATTCCTCATAAACATAGCACTGACATGACAAGTATTAAAACATGTAGGACAGCCATATCCACAGACAACCACTGTTAAACCAATAGTACCTCAACTGCAGTATAGCAGCACTTACAGTCTGTAGTCAGGACAGGCACATTCCCCTCCTGTGTGTTGGCCTGTTTCCATAGTGTATGTTATCAGAAGTAAGTCTCCAGTCCATCTGTGATGCTGTTTGCCAAACAACAGATCTAGTTCCTGCTCACAGTGAATGAAAAGGCTCAACACTAACAAGATGTTCCTAGATATTGGAGTGTGTTTCCATGCAATTGGCTATGGGAATGTTACCACAGCTGTTCCACATGCAATCAGCTAGAGGAGGGCTGTAATCCGTGCAGAGGCTATCAGCTGATCATGAGCATCACTGACAATACACATGCTGCTGCCTAAGCAAAGCAGGTGTAAGTCTCCACATCCACCAGAGAGGGAGTGAGAGAAGTGGACAGAGGCAAAGATAAGTCAGGGTGGGTTGGGAGAGTAAAAGGTAAGCATGTTTGGGTCACACACCTACCAGTCCAGAGTATCGAACTCTTGACTGACTATGTACTGATATCACATCTGTTATCCCTGTATGGTGGGTATTGTGATTTATGCTAGGGGTACCATATAAGGAATTTTAAAAACACAATCAACATTGGGTCCAGTTGTTGCATACTGACAATCACCTCTACACAGGACACGAATGACAAACATCAACACATTAAGACACACACACACCTGCCACATCTAGGATTAGAAAATCACTTTGCACTTAATGCCTCTAAAACCAAACTAATGGTATTTACCCCCTCTAAACACATCTCTATCAACACTAATTCCCTTTTAATCACCAGCCACAACAACACATCCTTGGAATTGGTGTCAGAAGCTAAGTTACTCGGGGTTCAAATTGATAGTCATCTCAAATTCAACTCCCAACATTCAACTAAACATAAAAAAAGCCATCAAAAATTAGGCATGCTCTACTGACACAATCGCTACCTTACCCCCTCCACTAAAATCAGTCTCTCTACCTCTTTCCTCATCTCCTCTCTTCTCTATGGTGCCCCACTCCTAACTAATATCCAATCTTCCCTTAAAACACAACTTTCCTCTTGCTATAACAAAATTGCTAAATTTGCTACTGGCCATAAGAATTCTACCCACCACTGTTCTTCACTCCATAAACTAAAATGGCTAGAATTACCCAATCAACTCACCTATTCTCAACTTACTCTTGCTCACAAGCTCATTTGCAAACCTAGTCTCTGTCCGTCCCTTTCCTCAGCCTTCAAATTGCACCTGCCTAGCAGAACACTTTGATCTAATAACCAAAATCTAATTGAATTGTACAAACCTAATCGTCCCTCAGGGAAAAATCTCCTGTCCTTCAGTCTAGCACGTCTCTGGAACTCCCTACCTCCTGCCATTCGCACCACCTTTAACCACCTGACATTCAAAAAATCTCTTCACTCTCATTTGCTATCCCAGTGGGAAGGCTCTTGCACCCTCCCTACCCCAGTGGGAAGGCTCTTGCACCCACCCTTCTTGATCTACACTGATTTTCTCTCTTTCTCCTCCATTGGAACTACCTTATCTCTGCTTTCCTTAAAATAAAAAAAATAAATAAATAAAAAAAATCACAAGCTACTTAATGATAGAACTGCTTCTCAGCTCACATTGGAATCGCTTACTTTATCAAGTCTGTATCCTCTGTAATATGTATCACCAGTTTGCTTCTACCAGAAATTGTATGCTCTAATGGTATAATTGTTGTAAATAATTGTTGTAAATATTGTAATTCTAAAACCTTTTGTAACCCTGTATATGGAGCTTTTTCTCCCCAGGACTCCATTGAAAATGGGTTCATCTTGGCCCAATGGACTATCCTGGTAAACCAACTGCAAATAAATAAATAAATTAGAACTCCTATCTAACTAGTTATTACATTACAGCACTATGCCATTACAGAACGTGCCACGAAGATTGCGGGAGTACTCTTTCCCCAAAGGTTTATTTCACAGTGAGTGGTATCAGCAGGACAGCCAAAGTAGAGCAAATGAATTGTAGTGAGTGCGACTAGCCAAACATGCAGTGCTCTCTACACAGGCATAGGAACAGACACAAAAGCATCCACACCTCCCATGTATGAGAATAGAACCCCTACCAGATATCACACTACAACATTACACTGTTATAGCACGCACTACAAAAATTGCTTGAGTACTCTTTCCCCAAAGGTGTACTTCATAGTGATTGGCATCATCAGGACTGCCAAAGTAGGGCATTTGAATTGTATTGAGTGTGACTAACCTAAATTGCCCTAATTAATCTGCATGCATTAACCGCTGTTCTGGCCAGAACAAAAATAACCTGCCGCTGCAGGTAATGAACCCAGTACCCTGTACATTACAGTTACAGTAATTAACTACTAAGCCATCACAACAGTACATGGGACTGTGGTTACACCAAAGTAATCCCACCATAGGCTAATCATACTGAACATGTGAAAGGAATGTATATACAGTTGTCCATAAAAGACCTCTCCAAGGCCAACTTCATGCTAATCAAGGCAGAAGTGACAATGCTTGTGACACCCATGGAGAAAGGAGCTGACAGTTCAACTGAGGAATCCTGCACTAAGACACTGTATGAGCACAGCCACTTGTGCATGATTCCTGACATCCCACATAGAACCATGACACTCACCTCTCAAATAATCAAGCCAGTCTGGCGGTCTCCTGCCATTAACAGAGTATACAACAGACGGTAGACACTTTTGAAGAAAACGGATAATCCAAGGATGCAAACAACTCCCTTACCAGCCCCAGAAAGATGTTCAGATCCCTCATGGAATCCTCCAAAGCTGGTTATGTAACTAAAATCACCACAGATTCCACAGACGACCCCACAGCATTCTATAGTTATGTCTGAAGTCTAACTGGCAATGCTCAGAAGTACCTTGAGCTGCAACAGAATGGCATTACATAGACTGCTCCCACGGAATGTGCCAATATTCGGGCAGATTGATTTAGTGCCACATTCACACCCTCACACCCCCAAAAGGGCCCATGTCAATACATAAAGGGTTCCATGGTCCAGTAATCATAGTCACACTGGCAGAAAATGCACTACCCACAGCTAAAAATACAGCATCCATGGGACCAGATGACATCCTGGGCTGTGTACTACATGAACTACAAAATGGAATGGCAACTCACCTAACTGTCATGTGTAATCATAGCCTTGCATCAGGACTGGTGCCAACTGAGTGGTGCACAGCTGCAGTTATCCCACTCCACAAGGGGGGAATCCACCTGTGATCCCCTGGAACTACCGTCACATCAGTATGACAAGCCTGATCTGCATGGCCATGGAATGCATTATCAGGGATGTTGAGAATGCAGACATTGGCAACCCTCAAACACTGGACCCTACACAGATTGGGCTCATGGAGGCCAGTCTTGTCTCCTGCAACTGATTGAATGCTTTGACACAGTCTGCATAGCTGTTGAAGAGGGTAAGGCAGTCCACAAAGCCTATGTGGACCTTGCCTAGCCCTTCAACACCATCCCCAGTCTGGAAACATAGATTAAAATACTAATCCAGCCATACATCCCTATGCCACTCGCTGGTTTGCCACATGGCTTACTGACAGAACCCAAACTGTAGATGTAACTGACTCCATATCCACCCCCAGACAAGTGACAAGTGGAGTACCCCAGGGTTCAGTCCTGGGACCACTGTTGTTTGGCATCTACATCTCTGAAGTACAGGCTGACAGTATGGGACTCTGGCTAACAAAGGTAACAGATGACCACAAAATGGGAGTCATTATGATCCTGACTGTATTGCATAATATGTTACTGATACCAGCCTGACATCATACAGGTGGGATGGAGTATGGCTAACATCTTGTGCCCTTGCCGTGTAAGGTCCTGGTTATGGGATCTGCAACAATTGGTAGAGTATTGCAGGGCAGACATGTTTGGCTGTATGGGGAATAACTATTCGTGCATGACGTATGTTGTTTGTGCCTGTCAATCCCATTAATGGTGAAAGTGGACATATATGTTTCTGCTATGTTCCCACTTTATTTACAGGTGTATGTCTGTATATACCTAATATATATATATATATATATATATATATATATGTATATATATATATATATATATATATATATATATATATATATATATATATATATATATATATATATATATATATATATATATATATATATATATATATATATATATATATATATATCTATACATATATGTGTATATACATATATATATACATATATATATATATATATATATATATATATATATATATATAGATATATCTACATATATCAATATGTTGCATCTGTTTAAACATTAATATATTTTCACACACACACACACACACACACACACACACACACACACACACACACACACACACACACACACACATACATCTGCATGTTGGAATACATTCTCTGTAAAGTTGTATGACTGGGCTGGATGATATGTTTGTGGATACGGCAAGGTTATGTATATCTGAGATGGCTTAGAGGTAAATTACTTGAGCTATGGTGTGCATGATCGTGGGGTCAAGCCTAGCAGAGGTTGTTTATTTTGTTGCTAGACTGAACAAGGGACGATGGATACAGAGTGATTAAGGCATTTTAAAGCAGTTGTGCGTGGGTTTGCATGAAGGTAAGCACTGCTAAAGTTTGGTTACAGTTTTTTATACTCAGTTAGCTGCTGAATTGCTTAGCCTGTGTAGGCATTGCTTAGCTCCGTGCAAACCCGTGCAAACCTGCTTACAACTGCTTTAAAGTGCCTTAATCACTGTGTATCCAATGGGCCGTGTTCTGCCCAGCAACAAAATAAACAACTCTTGCAAGGCTCAAATCAAGGACCCTGCACACTACAGACAAAGTGATTTGCCACTACACCATGATAGATACAAAGAGGTTTGACTTTTGCAATAGCATATCATCCAGTCCAGTCATGCAACAGTACAGAGAATGTATACCAACATCTAGATGTATGTGAGAGTACCTATATTAATATCTGAACAGATACATCATATCTAGATATGCAGGTATATATATATATATATATATATATATATATATATATATATATAAATATCACTTTTTAAAACTATATATATATATATATATACATATATATATATATATATATATATATATATATATATATGCACATATATACATGCATATGCCTAAATCGGCACATATATGTGTCTACACCTATATGTCTACATATACACAGCACGTTACATATGTGTACGCATATATATATATATCTATGTAGGTGTATACAGACATAGTTATATATATATTAGCAGATATATAAATCTATATAGGTATATATGGCCATACATCTGTAGATAGCAATGGCAGATTAACAAATACACATATGTCCAAATGCACCATTAATGGGGTTGAGAGGCCCCACTCACTATACATCATGTACAAATAGGCATTCTCCCCACAGCCAAACATGTGGCTGGCCTTGATGTTACATGTATGGGTATGCTTTGCACTCCAGCCTCTCAGCTAATTTAAATCTGTTATCCCTGTATGATTGACATTGTGATATATAGTAGGGTCACCATAAAAGAAATAAGCAAAACCCCCGCCACATTGCCAACAGGTGACACACACTCACACCCACCTCTACACAGGATACGATTTACAAACACACCTGCCATGTCTGGGAGGTGAACCCCTACCTAACTAGTTTATTACACTACAGCACTATGCAGTTGTAGTACACAACACAGACATTACTGAAGTACTTCTTCCCCAAATGTGTATTTCACATTGCATGACATCAGCAGGATTACCATAGAAGGCCATTTCAGCTGTAATGTGAGTGACTAGCCTAAAATGCATTGCTCCCTACACAGACAGTGAGACACACACAAAACATCCACAACTGACATGTGTAGGTATAAAACCCCTGACCGAGGTCTATATCATACTACAGCATGGAGCTGTTACAGGACACACCACAGGGATTACTAGAGAAATCCTTCCCCGAAGGTGAATTTAACAATGAATGACATCAGCAGGATTGCCAAAGTAGGGCATTCAAAATGTACTGCGAGCGAGTAGCCTATAATGTATTCCTCCATACACAGACATTGGAACACACACAAAACATCCAGAACTGCCATGGGTGGAGATGGAACCCTACCATAGTTCTAGATCACACTACAGCTGTACGCAGTTACAGGACGCACTACTACAAACTTCCCAGAGGTGTATTTCTCAGTGGGTGACATGAGCAGCCTTGCCAAAGTTGAGTATATGAATTCTAAGGAGTGTGAGTACCCTAAAAAGCATTGTTCTCTACTCCGTCTAAGACAGACAGAGACACACAGACACACAGTTGCCAAGTCTGGGGTTGGAACATCTACCTAACCACTTTATCACAGTGCAGCAGTACGCAGTTACAGGACATACTACAGAGATTACTGGGTTATGAATTTCCCAGAGGTGTATTTCTAGGTGGGTGAGATCAGCAGCGTTGCCAAGGTTGAGTATATGACTTGTACGGAGTGTGAGTAGCCTAAAAAGCATTCTTCTCTATTCAGTCAGACACACACACATTCACAGTTGCCAAGTCTGGGGTTAGAACACCTACCTACTTTATCACACTACAGCAGTATGCAGTTATAGGCCGTGCTACAGAGACTACGAGACTATAACTTTCCCAGAGGTGTATTTCTAGGTGAGTGACATCAGCAGCCTTGCCAAATGTGAGTATATGAGTTGCACGGAGTGTAAGCAGGGACGTCGGGAGGCATACGCAGTGTACCAATTTCAGTACAACTTCTATAGAAGAGGGGTAGCTTTTTAAGCAGTGCTGCTCCTTTAAGGATGCTGGGTGCCAGAACCATAGAGCTGAGCTCACATCATATCCGGCTGCTGGGCACCAGAATCATAGAGTTGAGCTCACATCATGTCATGTCTGGCTGGCTGCGCATGGGAAATGTATAGCAGGGGCAATGGATTATCAGCGTCAGATCCATCTGGCTGCGAGCGGGAAATGTGCGCGAATGGATTATCGTTGGGGCAATCGAGGCTGCGAGTGGGAAATGTGTGCGAATGGATTATCGTTGGGGCAATCGGGTGAACGAGATTATCAGGTAAGCAATAGAGTGTGTGTGTGTGTGTGTGTGTGTGTGTGTGTGTGTGTGTGTGTGTGTGTGTGTGTGTGTGTGTGTGAGTGAATGGATTATCGTTGGGGCAATCGGGTGAATGAGATGCATTGCTGATACTGTACTGTGTTGTAAATGGGGTTGGATGATGTAGTCCTTTTTGGCGAAGATATCTAGTAGTAACTATGAACATGTTATCAGTTTGCCATCCATTCTCTATTGCAATATTACTAGCGTATTATTTTTTTTTAATGCAACATAGGCAATTTATTCCTCAGGGGCAACAGGCACTTTATTTGTAGATGAAACAATGAAATATAAAGTTTGCTAGCAGCACCCTCTTCATTAGTTACAGATTTTTTAAATATGGAATTATGTAGATGGCTTTTACTAGTTCAGAGATTGTGCCTATTTACTGATACTGGTGGACTGTAGAAGTTTGTGTAGACTTTTATGATGGAAATGTTCTGAAATGGGCTGTTTTGTCATTATTGGTGCATGCATTTTTGTTTCATTGTTTACTGGAAAAATGTTCAAAACAATAAATTTAAAACGCTCTCTAACAACTATACTGTATTGTACATGGAATATAATTTAATACAGTCAGGGAGGTGTATCAAAGAGCATGTGTATGTTTCATGTGCAAGGGGCCTATGATTTGAAAACAGCCCAAAGTTAATCTTTATCTGCCACTGACAAAATGTATTTTCTTTGAATGTGGGTTTCAATGCTGTTTCAATGAATGTGAGTTTCAAGGGCAGAGAAGTTTTAATGCTAAGTCTAGTTTCATTGTGAGACTGCATTGCTTTGTTTAGCAGATATTTATTGGTATTTGTGCTGTAAAATACAAAATAAAACTTTTCTGGCAAATCATTTAGGAATGAAGTCACTAAATAATGACAGACATTAAGTTTCAGACGTCATAACCTTCAGAAAAATGCATGCTAAAGCAGGGCCTGTTATTCTATCAACTGTCTTAAGTTTATACAAGATCAATTTTTAGTACTGTTTGTATGTTCCCCCAATATATTTGGCCTTGTCCAGATTTCCTGCATTAAGAGTTTGAGAGGTACGTGCAAATAAATCACTTTATAGAATTAGAAATATCCAAACCTCTCAACTGTCCCCAATTTTGGCTTAAAATGTTGCTCTCCCCCTAATAATCCCTCCGCAAAACAGCAATTTTGGAAGAAAACATGGAGGGTTTACAATTATAAATAACTGTAATGATCAGTGTTATACATTACTTTTATTTCAGAAATGCATGTAGATTCTCTACTTTTGTCAGCTGTTCAAGTTAACAGTGCTCATATTAAAATGGTGTCCCTTCTTTGACAGGTTTACCAGCTGTATTGTCTGGCAATTTTATATTTTTGCATCACATTTTTGGTCCGTTTTTCATAAAATTGTGGTTTTCTGGCAACTTAGTGGCAAATCATTAAAGACTGAAGTTAGAAAATAACGGCAGACATTTGAGTTTCAGATTTCATACCTTTCAGAAAATTCGTACTAATGCAAGACCTACTACTATTATATTATCTTTCTAAGTTTATAAGAGCAATATTTTAAAAAAAAATGTCCTTATTTTTGGGCCTTTGCCTCAGTTTTATTTATGGGTTTGTTGCTCTAAAAGGTTGAGAGGTATTTGTGTGTGTGTGTGTGTGTGTGTGTGTGTGTGTGTGTGTGTGTGTGTGTGTGTGTGTGTGTGAGTGTGTGTGTGTGTGTGAGAGAGGTAGGTAGGTAGCATACCTCTCAACTGTCCAATTTTGCAGAATGTCCAGATTGTTGCCCCGTATTTTTTGTCTGTTCCTCATAAATTTTGTGATTTTCTAGAAAATCATTGAAGGCTGAAGTTGTTAAATAATGACAGACAGTTGAGTTTCAGACTTCATGTCCTTTAAAAAAATTAATACTAATCCTGTTAATTCTGGCAACTTTCTCATACTAGCACAAATCCTGTTATTCTAGCAAATTTCTAAGTTCACAAGAGCATTATTTAATATCTGTCCGTGTTTATTTTAGGCTTTGTCCATATTTCTTGCACTAAGAGGTAGGTAGGGGTGTGTGTGTGAATGAAACACCCTAGTTAGGGGTAGCAGGTGGTTAGTAATTTACTCAAGCTCAAAACCTGTACCTTTGTTACAGAAAGCAAAAGTATGACTCCTCTACCCCAACTACCATGCTGCATTTTTCACAAAACTGACTTTCAGGTTCATTTTCAATTCAAGGAACTGAGTTTGAGTGAATCTATATTATATTACTGAAGAGGCATTACAGTGAATGCCTCTTTATCAACACTAAAAGAGTGAACCGTGAATTATGAGAATGGTGGTAGCTTGGCTGGGGAGGGGGGTAGCAGTCTGAGAGCTGTGAGTACAAATTTGAAAATCCTAGCTACACCCCTGAGTGTAAGTAGCCTAAAAAGCATTGCTCTCTACTTAGTCAGACACATACACAGTTGCCAAGTCTGGGGTTAGAACACCTACCTAACTACTTTATCACACTACAGCAGTACACAGTTACAGGCCGCACTACAGAGATTACTGGGCTATGACTGTCCCAGAGGTGTATTTGTAGGTGAGTGATATCAGCAAACTTGCCAAAGGTGAGTATATGAGTTGTACAGAGTGTGAGTAGCCTAAAAAACATTTCTCTCTCCACAGTCAGAGACAGACAGACACACACACACTTGGCAAGTCTGGGGTTAGAACTACTACCTAACTAGTTTATCACTACAGCAGTACACAGTTATGGGATGCACCATGGAGATTATTGAGCTACAGCTCTCCCAAAGGTGTATTACACATTAGATGACCTCAGCAGGCTTGCCATAATACTGCTATGGGGAGGGCGGTGTGTGTGTGGGCCATAACCCATTCATGTCACATGCAGGCACACACTGGGTCATATGTCACAGGTACATGTATACATGTATACAGCTATTAGATGACTACTTCCTTGTACAGTCATGTTGCACAGCTGGCATGTGCACCACATAGTCTGTAATGCTGACAGATACTGGTGGCTAGTATCTGCAGTAAGTGACATCTGAACCTCATGTGTTTGGTGCCCTTTGGCTGTGTGTTGGGTGGGACAGGCCCAGATGGCTCCTTGTTACAGTCACCCTCTTCCACACATCTGTGTCCATCTACCTTTAGCTTATTATAGTGTGTTGTCCTTACATACATGTCTGTATTCCTATCCACTGTGTGTGAGAGGCAGGAGTGGTGCATACTGACATGTGTCTGCACTAAGAACTGCGACTGCCAGATATGTCTGGTCCGCTGGTGTTTGTATACATGGCCTTCATGTGTTTAAGTGTGTGAGCATGCCCAGTATGACCTTTTTGTATGTTGTTGACTGACATTGCCTTCATTCCTCTAAGTGTGTGAGCATGCCCAGTATGGCCATCTGTACTGCATGTGTGGATCATGTCCAGGTAGTTTGTACTGCGGTGCTGACCTTTGTGTTGTACACCGACAGGTAGTATGCTGTCTCTGCAGAGTATCCATCGGTCATTTGGCATTGACTGTTGCTACATTTCTGCATAGCGGGGGGGGACACCTGACTGTTTCTACATTTCTACACAGGAGTGGGGGGGCACACCTAACTGTTACTATAAGTGTACGTAGGATGGGGGGCACACCTGACACTTGTACACATTTGCTAGGACTGTACTGGTATGTCAGGTACTCCATTTCAGTCTGTAGTCTTACCTATCATGATGGCTAGAGGTATACCAGTGTACTAGAGATCTTAGCTTTAACTGCCTACATATTATATTCTGACTTCCTAGCCTTCACAACTTATATCCAACTGCCTGGCCTGCTGTAGTCTGTCTGTGTAGGCCTGGGGGAGGGGTTACCCATAGGGCTCATTCAGAGGCCATAGTACAGTACTTGTTTGTGTTTGTCTACACCTGTCCTGCTGGCTGAAACTGTTGCGGGGTATGTGCACCTTCTTGACTGGCATGTGTGGGTCTTATGGACACACATGTCACTCAGCCCATTTCCTGCAGTGGGTTTTGTCAACATGTGTAGTACTGGCTACTATGGTGACTCCAGTAGGTGTTACATATGTCATGGTGCCACTATGGGTGTCTACTGTCTGCTGCCATAACATTTGTCCACCCAATTCCCTTGCATGCTCACATCCATACCATAGCTACAGGTAACAACACATTCTACTCCATTTGACAATTGGTAGGTTGATTTACTTACCTTGAATGTGTGCCAGACTTGTGGATGGAGGGCTGCCTATGTCGGATGCACATAGTACACTCCCTATACATGGTTGAGTACAGGTAGTGTCATGTTTGGCATCCCTTTTATTGTCTGTGCAAGTCAGAGAGAGGTGTCATTCCCTAGGGCCCTACTGTGTCACTGCATATGCTATGCATTGCCTCTTTGCCAAGGCCAGGGCATACTCGGCACACCTCCTTCTGTCTACTGGGGCAGGCTCAGGTTGTTCCTCCTCTGAGTCACTCTGTGCCTCTACAGGCTTTGGAATTGGTGGAGGGCTGTGTGGCCCTGCCCCATGCTGTTCCTGCTGCAGCTGTTTCTGCAGGATCATATTGTGTAGCATAGTACATACCATAACAATTTGGGTACATGTAGCTGGTGAATACTGCAAGGCTCCACTGGATGTGTCCAGACACTGGAACCGTGACCTGAGCATCACAAACACATGCTCTATTATATGTCTGGCCTGTGTGTGTACCTCATTATGGCATTGTTGTTCAGGTGTGTGTGCATTTCTGATGGGTGTCATCAGCCACGGCTCCAGTGGGTACCCAGCATCCCCCACTAGGTGACCGTAGGGGATGTCCACATTGGCAATTCTGTGGTACAGCTGCGTCAGATGCCATAGGTGTGAATTGTCATAGCTTCCAGGGCAGCCAGCACACACATTCATTATAATGCACTGGCCATCACATACGACCTGGCTGTTGATGGAGGGAATGCCCCTGTGGTTGATGTAGGCCCTACCCTGCTCACTGGTAGTGCTTTGATGCATATGTGCGTGCAGTCTATAGCACCCACTACTACCCCAGGGTATTCTGCTATTTGGTGGATGAGATGCATATTGCTGGTCAACACCTCACATGTCTTGAAGAAATATACGTGCTCACTGGCATGTGCTGCCATGGCATCCAGGAACTGGTGAAATATTTTGGATGCTGATACCTGTGAGATCCCCATGATATCCCCAGTTCTGCTTTTTGAGGTACCTGTGGCTAGTATACCTTGGCCTACACATACCTTGATATCCACTGGGATTGGTTCCCCTTGGCAAGTTTGGTGTGTCAGGTGGCGCCCGTACAGCTGAACAATTTGCTGTAGGGGGTCTCTGTCCACCCTATAGCACTCAACTATCATGTAGCCTCTGGTAGATTACCCTGGGTCTGTACACTCCTCACTGTGGGTTGTTTGGCAGCATTCACATCCTCACCACCCTCAGCCTCTTGCACATGATGTTCTATGTTGCCTGCTGCAACCCTTCTCATTTTGTAGGTTTGTTTGTTAAAATTTCCTCACTTGTATACACCGGTGGTGTAGAGTGTGGAAAAACCAGAGGGAAAGGTGTTTGCTTAATTTATAGTAGTGCTCTGGGCTGGGCTGGGCTGGTCTAATTGGCTGTTTCTGATACATTTCACCTGCCAGCTAAGCTAGTTCTCCTTGATTACCTTCTTACTGCTGTTTTGCCTTCCCATTGCCTCCCTGTTTAAGCCCGTGTGAGCGCTGTGCAAACCGAGTGCTCAAATGTGCACAGAGCTGCTATTTCCTGTTTTAACTTCCTTTTTCTTCCTGTAAAATCCAGTGTGCGGTGCGCACATGCTTACACTTTGTAAAGAGTGCTAGGTAGGGTTAGACACACCCCTAGCTTAACTGTGCTAAGCTAGGATTAATCCCGTGCCACAGGGCTCCAATCCGCTTACACTATGCCTGACACACCAAGCTATTTATACTCTTACACTCTTGGGACCTGCCTCACACCCTGGGGAAAACTGGGGTTCACTAACCTTTCCCTCATTTGCATAGGATTGCCTGCTAATGCATAGTTACATGTCCCACACTGAGCCACCCCCCCTTAGCAACCATTACTCACTGGCCAGTTTCTATTATGCCTGCCATTGACTTGCATGGCAGAATACTAATTTCAGTTAGAATGCTTATTTTAGGTTTATTTTATTATTTATTATTATTATTTCCCCCGATCCCGTTTGCATGCCACTGCCCTATGCTTAACCAGCCGAGATCAGCGAACAAAAAATAAAAGTTGTTTTTTTTTTTTTTTTTTTTTTTTTAACAGTTTGCAATGCAAATGGTCTTCTACTTGGCCATTGGCATGCTTCCTCTAAATATGCAGCCTTTATTTGGAGCTGTCATAGCTCCATTTTGGAATTTGCAAAAATGTTCTCGGTTAATAACCGAGTACATTTCTGCAGATTGCACTAGTCTTGCACGGACTATTGCAAGCTTCCTGGATTGCAAAATCACCTCATTTTCATGGATTTCTCCTGCAAATTAGGTGATTTGCATACCAGGGCTTAGTCCATGCAGGATTAGTGCTGGAGCTCTCATGCACGCCCCTGCCGGCTGTTTCTGGATCGCACGGGAGACGTATTGCCTGCGTGAGCTCCTGCACTCATCTTGCACTCTGCAAGCTTTTGAGAATCCGGGAATAAGTGTACACTGTTCTGAGTGAACAGACAACACAAGCATAATTCATACCTTCTTCCTCCTAATTTAAGTTTTCATACTGATTTTCTTGCAGCTTTAAATACGGGGGGGGGGGGGGGGGTGATTCATAAAGGTTACCACAAAGTGTAGACTATATGTAAACTTAGTATAATCTTTCTGGGTGAAAAGAAAGCATACAAAATGTAGTAAGGATGTCTTTGAATACAGATTATGTACACACTGGGCTGGATTCACGAAGGCTTGCACAGAGTCTAAGAGCAGAGTAAGCCAGCAGACAGCCAGTATGTCTGCCGAGCAATCCAGCAACAGCCGGCAGGGGCATGCATGAGAGATTCTAAAATTACTCTTGCACGGACAGTGTCATGTTATGCAAATTACCTCATTTGCTGCTGAAAGCTATGCAAATGAGGTGATTTTGCGATCCAGGAAACACTAACCTGTCCATGGAAGAGTAGAGTTATTTGCAGAAATGTACTCCGTTGGTAACAGAGTACAGTTCTGCAAATAGCAAAACGGAGCTATGCCAGCTTCAAATAAAGGATGCATCCAGTTGAGGAAGCATGCCAATGGCTAAATATAAGGCCATTGGCATTTATATCTGTTGAAAAATAATGAAAATATTGTTTTCCCCGATCTCCGATGTTTAAGCATAGCGCAGCGCTGCACAAATGTGTGGCACTATAAAAAACATAAATTTTTTTTAAAAAAAGCCAAAAATAGGCATTTTATTAAAAATATTCTTCTGCCATGCAGGCTGAAGACAACATGGCTACTGAGTAGTGGTTGCTAAGGGGGGAAGCTCAGTTTGAGAGATGTAACCAAGCATTAGTAGGCAATCCTATGCAAATGAGGATAAGGATAGTGAATCCCAATTTTCCCTGCCATATGAACCATGTCCCTAGAGTGTAAGTGTAGGATTAGGGGAGTAGTAGAGTAGAAGATAGGTGACATCATGAGGGGGTATGTATGAAAGACTGTAAGCTTATTGGAGCAGAGTGGTATGTGTTTGCTGTGAGTTACTCAGGACTGGAAGAGGTGTGTCTACAGTTGTCTTAACTGAAACCCAGAATCCGAAGGTGTACACCGTGGATATCACTAAATGTTCTTGCAAAGATGCTTACAATGTGTGCGTGCGTGTGCGTGCCTGTAAACCCGTCTAAGCCTGTGTGCGTGTGTGTGCACCCGTGTAAGCCTGTGTAAGTCTGACTAAGCCTGTGTGCATGGATGTGCATCCGCCTAAGCCTGTGTAAGCCTGTGTGCGCACGTGTGTGCTCATGTGTGCGTGTTTGCGCTTGTTTGCGCAGCGCTGCCCCCTGTGGAAACAGAAAAGGAAAAGAAGTAGTAGGAAGTTAACCAAGGAGAACTAGCAGAGCTGCCAGGTGAAATCAATCAGAATCAGCCAATTACACAGGCAGTACACTAGCCCAGCACTTAAAACTCTGCAAACAACATTCCCCCATGTTTTACTCAGAAACACTGCAACACTGCAATATACAAAGAGAAGTGAAAACTTAAAAAACTTAACTGAGACAAAAAAATGTTAGGGGCTGCCATTGCTATTATAAGGCAACATGTGCAAGATGCTCTGGGTGGTGCCATTGTGAATGCTACTGAGCAGCCCACAGTGAGGAGACGGAGAAGAGTGTACAGACCCAGGGTAACCTACCAGGGGCTACATGAGCTGGAGATAGTGGAGCGCAATAGAACAGACAGAGACCTCCTGCAGCAAATTGTTGAGCTGTGCAGGCTACGCCTCACACACAGAACCAACAGAGGGGAACCCATTCCAGTGGAAACCAAGGTATGTGTTGGCCTAAGAATAAAAGCAACAGGTCCCTTCCAGAGACCAACTGGTGATATGATGGGGATTTCACAGGCATCAGCATCCAGGGTACTGCACCAGTTCCTGAATGTCATGTCAGCACATGTCGGTGATCATGTATATTTCCCCAATTCCCGTGAGGCATTGGCCAGCAATATGTGTCTCTTCCAGCAAATAGCGGAATACCCTGAGGTAGTGGGTGCAATTGACTGCAAGCATACATATCAAAGCATCAGCCGGTGAGCAGGGTAGGGCCTACATCAACCGCAAGGGCTTCTACTCCATCAACTGCCAGGTCATGTGCGATGCCCAGGGCATAATACTAAATGTGTGTGCTGGCTGCCCTGGAAGCTACCACGATTTGCATATCTGGCATCTGACGTAGCTGTACCAGACATTTGCCAATGGGGACATCCCTGATGGTCACCTAGTGGGGGATGCTGGATATGCACTGGAGCCGTGGCTGATGGCACCCATCAGAAATGCATACACACCTGAACAAGAACACCATAATGAGGCACACGCACAAACACGAAATGTAATCGAGCGTGTGTTTGAGATGCTCAAGTCACGGTTGCAGTGCCTGGACACATCTGGTGGAGCCTTGCAGTACTCACCAACTACATGTACCCAAATTGTCATGGTATGTGCCATGCTACACAATATGATCCTGTGAAAACAGCTGCAGCAGGAATAGCATGGGGCAGGGCCAAACAGCCCCCCACCATTGCCAAGGCCTGCACAGGCACAGTGTGACAGGAGGAGGAACAACCTGAGCCTGCCCCAGTAGGCAGAAGGAGGCGTGCCCAGCATGCCTTGGCCTTGGCAAAGAGGCAACGCATAGCACATACACTGGCTCAGTAGGAACCTTGGAAATGATACCTCTCTCTGACTCACACATAAAATAAAAGGGATGCTTAACTTGACACTACCTGTTTTCAAACATGTATAGGGAGTGTACTATGTGCATCCGACAAAGGCAGCCCTGCAGCACCACCTGAGGCATGACTGCCATGTGTTAAGCAATATAAAGCAGTGCTAACCAGCTTTTACCACTATTTAGCATATGTAAACAAAATTGCCCGTGCTAACGGGCAACATTGAGCAATGTTGGACAAGGTCGGGCAAAGTCGGGCAAAGTTGAGCAAAGTCAGGTAAACATGCTCATATTTGCTTTACTGTTCCTTACACAGTCTGGTCTGCCCAGCATGAAAATAAAAAGCAGTGACAGGGCTCAAACCCAGTATACTGTGCACTATAGTCACAGTACTGACCCACTAAGCCATGACAGCATTACACTGGCACAGACACAGCAGGACAATTGTACACTAATGCAAACACAAATAAATGCTGTATCATGATCCTAAAGAGGCATAGGGGTAACCTCCCCCACAGGCCTATGCAGACAGAGAACAGCAGGCCAGGTGGTGTGATGTGGGTTGGGTAGGCTATGAAGTCGCAATCTAATATACGTAACATTGGATGCTAAGATACGTAGTACAGTGGTATGCCTCAAGCCAGTATGATAGGCAACAGTACAGACTGAAATGGCATACCTTACATAGCAGTGCAGGCCTAGCAAATGTGTATAATTGTCAGGTGAACCCCTCATCCTATGTACACCCACAGTAACAATCAGGTGTGCCCCCGGGTGGAAATGTACAAAGAATAGCTGCCCCCCTGTATGTAGAAATGTTGATAAGTCTATGCAAAGTGTCTCATGGAAGCCCTGCAGGCACAGCATGATCCCTGTTGAGTTATGACACAAAGGTGAGCCCTGCAGTAAAAATACAACTTGACTTTCCACACACATATAGTATAAATGTGTATACCGGGTGTTTTCACACACTTCAACAACACACTGAAAGGTCATACTGGGCATGCTCACACACTTAGGCCATGTCTGAGTACGGCAGTGAGCCACACATATCTGGCAGTTGCATGTTTCACCCCAAGAACCTGTCACTATTCACCAATCCTGCCTTTTGCACAGTTATATGAAAACAGACACATATAATATATTGGACTCCTGTCATAATCAGACTATGTACCACAAGTACTTAAGTTGTTCACAGAAAGTGAAAAAGCTAAGAAGATCAATAAACCTGCAATCAGTATCATCAACAAACAATGTGCATGCCAAATATTATCCAATCCATGTTCGGGCAAAAGAATCTGTGAAGGAGTCCATAGAGAACCATGACGCTTCCTTCCGCTATGTCATAAATAGCAATGTACACTCATATATGTCCTGAGTCAGTGCAAACTGTAAATGACTTACATTGCCAACATCCTGTCAGACAGGCACATACATACATACCACCCTCTCACTGACAAAAGGCCCTATCATCATACCTGGAGATTGTGAAGCACAGATATCACATATAGAATGGTTAAACAGCTCCGTTCAAACTTGAAAACACGGCGTCTATGGGATTACATTGTTTCCTTAGCTGTGTCATAAGTGAACTCCAGAACAAACAGAGCCTGCACCTGAACAGTCTGTTGAGACTCACCCTCTGTACAGGATATGAAACTCTTGAATGCGTTACAGCAACTTTTGACACACTCCGCAAGTGTTGGTGCACAACAGAACATGGGAACTATTGTCTTATAAGCCTACTAAGCCTGATCTGCAAAGCCATGAAGTCCATCATGATGGAACTCATAAACAGAGCTATTGGGAGCCTACAAACACCCAACCCTACCAACTTCAGTTAGGTCATGGGCAGATCATGGTTCCCAAACTTGCTGGACTGTTTACATGGCAGTCACCCAGGACATACATCAATGAAATGAGCTATATATGTCCCACATAGACCTTGAAAAGCCCTTTGCCAACATCCCAGTCACATGTTGTATCCACAAAATCAACAACCTGTGCATAAATACGTCAGTCATCTGATGGATTGCCAACTGGGGCACGGAAAGATCAACAAGGTAAGAATTGTGGTCTCCTGTTCAAGCTGGTAACAACTGCTGTCCCCCATGGCTCAGTCCTGGGACCCCTTCTGGCTGGTGTATACTTTTCAGAAATACAGTCAAACACACAAGGGCTATGTTTAGCAAAGTTTGTGGATGACTGCCAAAAAGTTGTCATAATCGATGTTTGAGACAACCGAGACATCCTTAAAAAGGGTCTCAGTCAGACAGATGTGGTGTCAAAAGTATGTCCTCGAGCTACAGTCATACAAATACCACATAGGTGCCAACACCCTAAATATGGAGGTGATAATAAGGGATCTATGGACAAATGTGGATAGTCATCTGTACTTCCAGAAACACATTCACAAAGTGGTCAGAAAATACGGCTATGTGTTCCCACAAACTGCCAAGTTCTTTGCATGTAGGTCAAAGGAGGTTCCCTCTACCCATCAGACCCGTCAGAGAGTACCACAACACACCTGCGATGAATCTGACTAGGCACCTTCAGCAGTTGGAAAGACCAATTAAGTACCTCAACAGGAGGATTACTGGCCTCAAACAGTTGCCCCATGCAACAAGACTGAATTTGACTCAATCTGTACCCCGTTGCATACTGTCTACTCAGGAGATCTCTGCCCAACAGACAGGTCCATGTCATGGCTACACTCAGATCTGTTCTGAGTTACAGCTCAATGGCACTAAATATACAGACCCAACTGATATTGCCAACGTCCTGGCAAATAGGATCAGTGTTAACCTTACCCCCCTCTCACCCATGAAAGAGCACATCTCTATAATGGAAGACTGCAAAGTTGCTGTCATCATGGCTGCACAGGTAAAAACACTCTCCAAAGCCAGTATCACAGCATCCATGGGACCAGATAACTTTCCAGGCTGTGTTCTACACAAACTACAGAACGAACAGGCACCACGCCAACGTACCATGTTCAGTCATAGCCTCACTTCAGGCTTTGTGCCTGCTGAATGATGCACAGCGATGGTTATCCCACTACACAAGGGTGGAGACACCACAGACCCCAGGAACTAGCACCCCATTAGCCTGATGAACCTGCTCTGCAAGGCCATGGAATGTATCATCATACAACTTATAAAAAAAGACATTGGTAATCCCCAAACTCTGAACCACAACCATGTTGGGTATGTAAAATGCAGATCATGTCTCCTACACCTATTTGATGACATTGAAGCAGTCACCAGAACCGTAGACAAGGGTAAGGTGTTTCGCACAGCCTATGTAGATCCAACCATGGCTTTCAACACCATCCCACACTCTGGAATTATAGATAAACCCACTAAACTAGGTATAAATTGCTATGTCACAAGATGTGTTGCCAACTGGCTTACTGACAGATCACACACTATGAAAGTTGCAGACTCCAAGTATGACTTTGGACCAGTGACAAGTGCAGTACCACAGGGCCTAGTCCTGGGTCCTGTGCTGTTTTGTATCTACTTCCCTGAAGTAAACTTTAACATGGAAGGTCTGTGGCTCATGAAGTTTCCAGATGACTGCAAACTAGGAGCCATAATTGTAAATACTAAAGATGTGGACATCCTACAAAAGGGCCTCACTGAGACAGATGGCTGGTGTCAAAGCCATGGGCTCAGACTCAATGCCAAAATGTGCATTGTCATCCACTTTGGTAAAAACTCTGTAGCCATGAACTATAAAAGACCTTGGGTCACAGGTGGACAGTGGGCACACCTGTGATAATCACATCCCCACAGTAGTCCAGAAATCCTTCTCTGTGGCACACCTCATCACAAAGTGTGTCTCATGCAGAATAGAAGAGGACATTGTTCCCCTCTACTCATCACTCACTAGATCCATAATAAAGTACAACGCCCCTTTTGCTATGTACCTCACAAGACATGTACAACAACTGGAGAGCCTGCAGCAATACCTCACAAAGAGCATTAGCAGCCTGAAATACATGCCATACACAGACCATCTCAAAATGCTCCAGCTGTACTCTCTCGCATATCACGTGATCTGTGCCTAACATACAAAGCTATGTCAAACACAGAGCTGTTGGACATGCTCCACGTAAAACACTCACAAATCCTCTGATCTTCGGACCCAAAACCATGAGTAAAATACAAAAGGAAGGGGTGTATCCATTTACCTTATGGATACTCACACCATCAGGTTAGTGGTACAGCATGAGGCCTTGGAGACCATGCAAGTGCAACTAACATTGGGCAAAGTTGCTTATCAGATTGTAGCCTGCTACAGATCACCTACCTTGTCTCAGGAACCTCACTCAGTATTCCTGAGAACAGTGGAAAATATAAAGGTCCTATCAAACACCATTATATGAGGAGATTACAACTACCCAAACATTGAGTGGGAGAATTACTTGTGTACAACGTCCTTTGCCAAATGTTTCCTAGAGTTTAAAACCCAAACGCCCTGGAACAGCTGGTCACCATGCCCACTAGAGGTGACAACATACTGGACCTGATCATCACCAACATGGGGTACCAGTGTTCCATGGCAGAGATAAACCCCTCGCTAGTAATATCAGATCATAAAGTGATCACACTGGACATCCATACCCCCCCCCCCCCAGTGAAGGAAACCACTGTGAAGACATTTTAAAAAGCAAACTGCACACTTCCCAAGACCAAAGTGGAAAGTTCCAAAGCCCCCTTGCTATAGGATAATGCTATACAATCTGCTGAATCATTTACAAGTGCATTCTATGAGCATCTACAGGGATGCAGGGATTGAGACATGCCAAATAAAACCAAGATGCACTCCTCCAAAAACAAGAAACCAATCTGGTGGTTGTCACCCATAAAAAAGCTATACAACAGAAGGAGGAAACGAACACATGATAGATCAAACTTCACAAAAGGAAAGGCATCAATGATCATTATTAGGAAGACACAATAATCACTCATAAAAGAATCCAAGGCCAGTTTCTAAAGTCAAATTGCCAAGGAATGTAAGAATAACAACCACAAATCCTTTGTTAGCTATACCAAACATTTAGGTGGCAACTTCCAAATATGCTGTCAGCTACTGACAAATGGCAAGAAATACACTGAACCAACTTACATTGGCCACATCCTGTGGGACAGGTTCAGTACAAACTCCACCGCCATCACCCCCAAAAGGGCCTGTGTCCATCCCAGAAGAATGCAGAGCCCCAGACTTCATGGACATGCAGGTAAAGACAGCCCTCACCAAAGCTAAGAACACAGCATCAATGGGACAGGATGGTGTTCCAGGCTGCGTCTTACACCAGCCCCAAAAGGAGCTACACCCTCACCTCCATTCACTGTCCAGACTCAACCTTACCACAGGCTATGTGCTCAAAGAATGGCATACACCAGCAGTCATCCAGCTCCACAAAGAGGGTGCCATAACAGAACCTGGAAACCATTGCCATATAGGTCTACTCAGCCTGGTCTGCAAAGCTATCGAGCAAATTATCATGGAACCCATAAACAGAGACATTGGGGACCTGCAAACACTGGACTCTACCCAACATGTCTTTGTTAAAGGCAAATCCTGCTTCCTAAACCTAGTTGACTCATTTGAAACAGTTAGCAAGGACATAGATGGAGGTGAAAGTAGTCCACACAGCCCACCTGGACCTCACTAAGGACTTTCGACACCATTCCCCACTCTGTCATCATAGACAAGCTTACCAGCTTGAACATTAACAGCTATGTCACAGGATGGGTGGGCAACTGGCTCACAGATCAAACACACTTGTTCAGAGCTGCGAGTGCCATGTCCGACTATAAACCAGTCACAAATGGCATCCCACAGGTCTTGGTCCTGGGACACCAACTGTTTAGTAGATACTGCTCAGAGGTACAGGCAAGCACGGGAGGAGTATGACTGAACAGGTTTGCAGATGACTGCTAACTGTGGTCCATAATTGACTCTACGGCTGACACAGACATCCTCCAGAAGGGTCTTACAGAGACAGATACCTGGTGTCAAAACAATGCCCTCAAGCAGAATGCCAAAGAATGCATATCATCCCCTTTGGATAAAACAAAGTGCACACACATGGGTGGTAATTCAGTATGTAAGGAGAAAGTAATTATGGCCATGGGGACCCAGGGAGATAGTAAACTCTCCTTTGTTGATCACATGGCCAAAGTGTTTAGAAATTCCTTTTATGTAGCCCACCTAATGTCACCTAAAGTAACCCACTCTGTCTAGTCTGATGATGTCACCATCCTACAAATATACCTGTGGAAAGGAGAACTCACAGTAATGTGTATAGCGTGTTGTATAAATGCGTACTTTCCTAGTATCGGAAAGTAATTAGATAGGGGTTTAAATCCTGCAATTGACAACTGTGTGTGATCTCCTGTGAGAGGAGCAGCCTTTTTGTAGACTACTAAAACACCTTAAAAGTGGTATACTCATCTTTGTCAAGTCTGATGATGTCACCATCCTACAAATATACCTGTGTAAAAGAAAACCTCCAGTAATGTGTATAGCACATTGAGTTAATACATACTCCTCCAGTATTATAAAGTAATTAGGTAGGGGTTTGAATTTTGCACTTGATATGTGTGTGATCTCCTTGGAAAGGAGCAACCTTTTTGGAGACTACTAAAACACCTTAAAAGTGGTATACTTATAGATTCATAGGTTCATAGGTTTATACTAGGCTATCTGCCCTAAGGCATTTATAAGCCTAGCCCAAAGTTTTGTGGCTTACGCCACCCCTTATATGAAAAAATACTGTGCCCATTAGTTTGTTGTGCCTCTGTCCAGCAGTGACACAGAGATGATTCCCGGGGTAAACCTACGATCTCCCATCCACAGGTCAAGATTTCTCTTGAACAGAGCCAGCGAGGTGCTCTGCCTCACATGGACCGGGATTTTATTCCACAGCATAGGGAGTCTCTGAGTGATAAATCTATCCCTCCAGCACGTCCTATTTATATCCGTGCTAAGGTTTAAGTTGCTTGCTCTAGTGGTTTTGGTGGATTTGGATTTTTTGAGGTGGAGCATGTCCATTAATTCCGAGTTGGACATGGCCTTGTATGTCAGGCACATGTCACCTCTGAGCAGACAGTATGCGACTGAATAGAGCTGGAGTTTCTTCAATCTGGCAGCATATGACAGATTTTGGATTCCCTTTATCCTTTTGGTGAGGAACTTTTGGGGTCTCTCCAATTGCTGCAGATGTCGGGTGAGATACATCCCGAATGGGGCATTGTACTCAATCATTGGTCTGATAAGTGAAGAGTACAGGGGAACAATGACCTCACTAGATCTGGATGTGAATCCCTTCATGATCAGGTGGGCAATATAGAAGGTCTTTCTAACCACTTTAGCAACGTGAGTGTCAAAAGAAAGGCCACTGTCAACCTGGTTCCCCAGGTCCCTGATAACCTCTTCTGTGCTTAATGGATTGCCGCCTATCTGGTAGCTTGGGGTTACCTTGTTTTTCCTGAAGGGTATGACTATACATTTTTTGGTGTTTAACTTCAGGCCATGGCTCTGGCACCAGCTATCTGTTTCCGTGAGTCCCTTCTGAAGGATATCCGTGTCCGATGCACTTTCCACTATGGCGCCCAGTTTGCAGTCGTCTGCAAACTTTGCCAGCCAAAGTCCTCCCATGTTGGCCTGTACTTCTGAGAAGTAGATGCTGAACAATAGGGGGCTAAGGACCGAGCCCTGTGGGACACCACTTGTGACTGGCTTGGAGTCTGACATAGCGCCAGCAACTCTAACCCTGTGGGTTCTGTCCTTAAGCCAGTTTGTACCCATCTTGTGACATATGGGTTTACATTTAAGCTGGTAAGTTTTTCTACAATACCCGAGTGGGGTATTGTGTCGAAAGCCTTTGCAAGGTCAAGGTAGGCTGTATGGACTGCCTTTCCCTCATCAATGGCCTTGGTGACTGTTTCAAAGAAGTCGACCAAGTTCAAAAGGCATGATCTGCCCTTAACGAAGCCAAACTGGGTCGGGTCCATTGTCTGCAAGTCCCCTATATCTTTGTTTATGAGCTCCATTATGATCCTCTCCATAGCTTTGCAGACTAGACTTGTTAAGCTTATGGGGCGATAGAGGCACCGCCTTTGTGGAATGGGACCACAGTTGCCGTACGCCACTCCTTGGGCACGTATCCTGTGGTAAGGCTGAGATTAAACAGCTGCCTTATGTGCGGGTTTAATTCCTCATTTAGCTCGTGTAGCACACAGCCGGGGACACCATCCGGTCCCATTGATGCTGTGTTTTTAGCTTTAGAGAGAGCAGCTTTCACCTGCACATTTGAGATGTCTGGGAGGCTACACTCCGCTGGGATAGTTATCTCTCCTTTAGGGGGGGAGAGGGGTGAAGTTTGCACTGAACCTGTCTGCCAGTATGTTGGCAATGTCTGTGGGTTCAGTGATTTTTGTATCATTTTGGACTAATTCTGAGCATATCTGGGAGTTTCCACCCAGGTTCCTAACATAGCTGAAAAAGGCCTTATGATTGTCCTTTGAATCCATGGCAATTTTTCTCTCAAAATTGGCCTTAGTTGATTTTATGAGTGCTCGTATTTTTTACTAATAATGATCAGGGTGACTTCCCTTTTATGGATTTTGTTCTATCATGTATTAGCTTTCTGCTCTTATTGTAAAGTTTGTTAATGGCTGCGGTCCACCAGACTGGCCGTTGCCCCTTTGTGCAAAGAGTCTTGGTTTTATCTGGGATTGCCTGATCCATGCAGTCCTGGAGGTGTTCATAGAAGGCATTTGTAAGGGCTTCCGCAGCAGGTTGTGGTTTCCACTGGCTCAGGGGCCTTGAAGGATACCACACCAGTCTTGAGTAGTGTGAAGTTTGCTTTAGAGAAGTTCTTCACTGTGGTCTTTTTTGTTTGGGGTGGGGGCGGCATGTGGATTTCCAGTGAGATTAGTTTATGATCAGATCTCACCAATGAGGGATATACTTCCGGTGTGGAGCATTTTGTCCCCATGTTTGTGATAATGAGATCTAGTATATTTTCTCCTCTCGTGGGAACAGTGACTAGCTGTTCCATGGCATTTGAATTTATGAACTCCAGGAACCATTGGGCTAGAAAGTTATGGCTTGAGTAATGTTCCCAGTCTATATTCGGGTAGTTGAAGTCACCCAATATGATGGTGTTTGGAGATACCCTCCAGTGTCTTCAGGAAGGCTGTGTGGGGTTCCTGAGTTTGAGCGGGTGGCCTGTAGCATGCTACAATTTGTAGAGCAGTTTTGCCTATGGTTAGTTGCACCTGGATGGTTTCGAGCTTAGATGCGTTGCCAGCAACCTGGAGGTGTGGGTATCCTTTATGAATATGGATACACCCCCTCCTTTTGTGGTGTGGTCCGGGTTTTGGGGCCAGAACGCATGATATGAGGTAAAACCTAATAGTGCCGGGGTGCTCTCAGGAGCCTTGAACCAGGTTTCAGTTGCAGCACAGACATCAATGTTCTCCATACTGAGAAGGGCCTCGAGTGCGTGCATTTTGAGATTTAGACTTCTGGCATTGAGCAGCATTACCCTCAGTTTCTTCCCATTTTTGTTTTCTAGGGTGGTAGGTTTAGAATTTGAGCCTTGCCTAAAAAGGCACTATGGGGTGGCAAGAGCCTTAGCCAATATCCGAATCCCAGGGTGACAGGTGCAAGCCGTCTCTTGCGAAGCAGCGTGGCTTGTCAAGCATGTCATCCCAGGCAGACAGACACTGGATCCCCTTTGAATGACACCAGACATTAAGCCAATTGTTAAAGCTGATCATCTTGTCTCTATATTGTGGCATCAATCTTGGTGAAGGAAGGATACTGCTCAGGGTCAGGGTCATACCTGCCTGGGCTACATAATCAGAGAGCTCCTCTATGTCTCTTTTCATGTAGTCCAGGGAGGTACGTCTCAGGTCGTTCACACCAGCATGGACAATGACTGTGTCATATTTGTACTTGCCGTGGAGTGACCCAAGTGCTTATGTTATGTGGCAGATTCTAGCGCCCGATAGGCAGCTTACTGTGACCCTCTCCTTGTTCAGCCTGGTGAGTGGGACGTCAGTGTGTCTGACTATGGAGTCACCTATGACAAGTATGTTTGGTGTCGTATTTGGCCTTAAGGGCTGTGACTGCTTTGCACACTGATTTTGTGGTTTATGTGTTGCTTGTGGGGTGTCTTGAGGTAGCAGTTGTTTGGGTGTCTGCTTTGGAGGCCTCTGCTGTTTAGGTAAATTTTTACTCAGAGCTTCCGAGTATGTCTTTGTGTGTTTATGTGTTTGATTCAGTGGTGTGGTAGCATTATGTGAGGCTGGTTTTGTGGTGTGTGTAGTTTCCTTCTCCTCCTGTCTGGTCTTGCCAGTCCTGAGTTGAGAGAGCTCAGCCTCCAGTTTGGCTAAATAGCTGCATCTCTCGCAAGTATTTGTGTTATGTGGGAGGAGGAGAGGGTTGTCTGTGTACATGAGGCAATTGTAACATTGCCTCAATATTCCCAGTTTCACCAACTGGGCAGGAGAGGACGCCAGCATCTGGCCCTTCAACATGCTAGAAAAATTAAGAAGTTAGGTATGAGACTGAATAAGAGAGAACTTAGTAAGGAAGTGGGTACTCCTGGGGGGGTTTCGCAAGTGAGGGACTTTATATAATATAGAAGTGACAAGTGCTGAGCTTTTTTTTTTTTTTTTTTTTTTTTTTTTGAGAAAAAAAAAAAAAACTTTTCGGAACAAGTGCTGCTATTTTTAGTCAAGGGATATACTGTTTAGGTTACTAGTAGAGCAGTTCTAAGGGAAAAAATGAAGAACAGACTTTATGGAGCCAGAAAAAGTTTATCCTTGTTAAACCGGCGCTGCCCGATGCTGCTCTAGTGGCAACTCCGCGCTAAAGCGTGCTTTATAGCAGGGGGCTGGAAAAGACAGGAAATGACCCAAAATGGCCACTGAACTACAAGTTACTGTCTTAAACCACTCCTCTGAGGACAAACAGGCAGCTCAGTACTCCCCACTCCCACTGGTGAGTAAAGAAACTTCCCCCTGACCAAACAAAGAAAGTGGAGAAGTACAGGAACCAAGACAAAGCCCAGGGATCAGCAAAATCTGATCACTGGAACAAACTAGCCAGGAAAGTTAGGAGAACAAGAATATTTTTTTTTTTTTTTTTTTCACAGACAGAACAGAAAACACAATAAATGCTTTGCTTTTTGATTAAATGCTATCAAAAGCTAGTACACTTGAGTGTATTAGCCTGTAGTTTAACTTTTAAGCAAACTTAAACTAAGAAGTGCAACCAACAATTAAAGCTTATAAAAACAGGAAAAACAGGTAATACCACTATAAAATAGACAGAAACAGTCGTCGAATAACACAAATGGTCGAAAAATGCAAGAAAAAATACTTAAAATCTGGAAAGTTGCTTTTTCCTTTCTCTGCTGCTCTAGGAACTCTGCTGGATACCACGAGGAGCTGTGCTGTGTTCTGTCAAGTCTGATGATGTCACCATCCTACAAATATACCTGTGTAAAGGAAAACCTCCAGTAATGTGTATAGCATGTTGTGTTAATGCATACTCCTCCAGTATCATAAAGTAGTTAGGTAGGGGTTTGAATCCTACACTTGACGTGTGTGTGTGTGTGTGTGTGTGTGTGTGTGTGTGTGTGTGTGTGATCACCTTGAAGAGGAGTAACCTTTTTGGAGACTACTAAAACACCTTAAAAGTGGTATACTTATCTTTGTCAAGTCTGATGATGTCACCATCCTACAAATATACCTGTGTAAAGGAAAACCTCCAGTAATGTGTACAGTGCATCGTGTTAATGTGTACTCTTCTAGTATCATAAAATAGTTAGGTAGTGGTTTGAATCCTTCACTTGACAACTGTGTTTGTGTATGATCTCCTTGGAGAGGCGCAACCTATTTGTGAGAGTAGTAAAACACGTTAAAAGTGGCATACTTGTCTTTGTCAAGTCTGATGATGTCACCATCCTGCAAATATACCTGTGGGAAAAAGACCTACCAGTAATGTGTATAGTGTGTTGTGTTAATGCATACTCCTCTAATATCATAAAGTAATTAGGTAGGGGTTTGAATCCTGCACTTGACAGCTGTGTGTGTGTGAACTCCTGGGAGAGGAGCAACATTTTTGGAGAGTAGTAAAACACCTTAAAAGTGGTATACTTATCTTTGTCAAGTCTGATGATGTCACCATCCTACAAATATACCTGTGGAAAGGAAAACTTCCAGTAATGTGTATAGCACGTCACGGTAATGTGTACTGCTCTATTATTACACAGTAGTTAAGTAGGGGTTTGAATCCTGCACTTGCTGAGTGTGTGTGTGTGTGTGTGTGTGTGTGTGTGTGTGTGTGTGTGTGTGTGTGTGTGTGTGTGTGTGTGTGCTCTATGTGTGTGACACTGTTGGTCAATGTGTTGTGGGTTTTGCTTTTACTACTGTATGACATATCAGTATGACAACAGTATGTGCATTGCACGTCAGATAGCTGTGTGGCAAATACATATACGTACATGTGACCTCAATTATGTCATAGGTGGGAACCCTGCTTTCTCCAAGAACACATCTGTCATCTTTGCCAGAGTGTGCTGCCGCTTTCCTGACCTTAGGTCACATCTGTATACTTGTGACAAGCCCAGCCACTGCAGTGATCCCTGGCCTAGGTCATCCATGTCACACACATTCATTACTGTTTCTATTGCATAATGTGAGTGAGGATTTATGGCTGAGGTATATTTCAGACCTGTTCAAATGCAGCAAAGTCTGTCAGTGATGGCTATTCATTATAGGTGTAGAACAACCTTCATGGATACGCATGCAGACCCCTTATTGCTTATGTGATCCACCGAGGGACTTCAAAATACCTTTGGAACTTAGATTGCCAAAGGAGAGATGACGTAACACTTGGCTGCATACACATATCGGTACCTGTTCAACATGTTAGTGGCTACTACCTATGTGGTACTGTGGGGATACTATGTTTTGTAAAGGTGGATGACTATGCTTTAGTTGGCTTATAGCTTTACAGCATGGGTTTGACAACAGGTATCTGTCTGTATGATACCTTTGTGGAGGATGTGTGTGTCATCTGGAGAATGCATTATAGGCCACAATATGCATTTCCAGACATGGACGTACACATCCCTACTGTGATTGTTTGTACCTAAGAGAGCTATATGCCATACAGGAGTGGTCTCAGGAATGGGTGCAGGTGAATACCACTGGTTACTGGCATAGTATAGTACCTGAAGGATCCAAATGTTATTGTGTGTCCTACATCTGTGTGTCAGTTGTCAAGACATCATCTAACGATTGTTTATTGTCAGGCTGTTAAGGTTATGTATACTACCAGAATGCAAAACAATGACAGATAGTAAGAGTATCACCCACAGCACATTGTCAAACCATGTCATACACACATGTACTCAAGTTCCACAATGTGTGTAGTACAATGCATACTGGCCACCAATAGGAACTATGGAGTGTTACTGGGTAATACAGGGCATGTCACCCTGCCCATGTGTCTGCTATGCACATACATGCAGACAGTGCACCTCCACCATGTTCACAAATGCACACCTGCAAATCTGTGCTACACACATCCCACACGTACTGTCCACTCTCTAACACATGCTGCCAATACTACACACACCAGCCAAGTGGCACATGGGTGGACAATACACTATTGGAACTAACACTGGTGTAAACAATACTACATTGACAATCATAGCTTTAATGCATCATGCCTGCTCAGCTACACCTTCAAGGATATCATTACACTTTACTGCTGACAACATGCTAACATTGCTATAATGCTATAAAGTCACCCTGTACATCAGCACCATGGTAGCCTGTTCCTGCATCAATGTTACAGATGACAGGAGGTGGCACAGGTTGCATCATATGCACAGGGTGTGTTGTTGGTTTGCCAGAGCCCTACATTGAGCCATACAATCGGCATGTATGTGTGTGTGTGTGTGTGTGTGTGTGTGTGTGTGTGTGTGTGTGTGTGTGTGTGTGTGAGGGCCAAGAGTACTGCTATGGGCCAAAGTTGATATAATGTGTGCGGGTATGTGTTAGCCCTAGGTGTCTGGTTTCTGTGTGTGTGTGTCTGCATGCACACAGTTCCATCATGTGGCTGCCATATATGGGGATTTGTGGGACAGCCATAGACTGTACCTGTCAGGCTTTACAGATCACCGCCTCTGGCCATGGATACGGTACCTGTGCCCAGCAGGTGTGCTACTGACAGTATCAGATACTAAGCCAGACTGAGTACTATTCTCAGAAGTGGACAGATGTACGCTGGACACAGGTCCCTGCTGGGACTGTCCAGAGGCCCGTGCACATTGTCTTCTAGGATGGTCTATGGACAGCCCACCCCCAACATTGCTGGGGCTGGTACTGGCACTACGGGAGTAGCTGTGACTTGAGGGACGTCTGCGGTGACTGCCAGCTGCTGATGTTGCTGGCATACATCCACGTCGACGTCTCAACCATCCTGCACTGTCCTGACACATGGACATGACATTGTGGGGACATCTAATGTCTCACCCCAACGTCTATCAGTGACATCAGTGTAATTATGGATGGCACCTGCTAAGTCACGGATACTGTCAATTACAGCAGTGTTATGTGCCCTCTGTGCCCTTAGTCCCTGTCTGGTGTACCATTCCATATGTGCCTGTGCCTCCATGACAGCCTGGAACATGCGTGAGGTTGTAAGACCTGTAGCACGTCTGCCAGGGGCATGATGAGCAGCAGTGCTCTGATGAGAACCCCTGGACATCTGCCTGTGTGGTAGTTCCAGACATCTGGGTATGGCTGCTGTGTCGGGATGCATGTGCCATAGATACCACACTGTCCTGGCCAATGCCGACTGTACACCGTCCCTCAGCTAAGGGCATTGGTGATGGATGTATTGGCAGTATGACTGTGTGCATGGATGGGGTGGACACTTGTGTACTGTCGATTGGTGTCCCAACGACAGACCCTGGCAAACATGCCTGTGCCTCAACACACCTATCCTCATTATCACTATTTGGCTCAGTGACATCGGGTTCCCTGCAGCAGTGAACCAGCCCAACCTCAGCACCTGTGAGAGGAAGACAGGAAACACACTTTATGACCTGTACATGATGTTAGAACACATGCACACATGCACACATGCACATATGCACACATGAACACATGAACACATGCACACATGCACACATGAACACATGCACACATGCACACATGCACATAAATACAATCCTCACTAAAGCAGACACACACACACACACACACACACACACACACACACACACACACACACCACCAGCAATCCAGAACATACTCAATAGCGGTTGATGGTGGGGTACAGTATCACAAGCCAAACAATCATATCACATGTGTCAGCATGCAGGACGTGTGTTGCTCAACAGCATGCAGTGCGTGTAGACAGCCCTTGCTAATAACAGCATACATGGCTTTGATGCATGTGTGCTGTTGTTCAGTGATTGGTCTCACCCTGGAATGCAATATGTACATGGACACAACATCGCTGTGCAAGTATTCAAAGCTCTGCAATGTCCTGTGCACCATCACTCGCAGGTATACATACCATGGCTGGATGTGTATCTTTGTGTCACATAGATATCCATTTCTGATTAGAGCATTTGTGTCTTTAGCAGATAATTGTGGACACAGGTTTAGCACGTGCATGCTATGTATATACACAGGATGAGTGGTGCATGTATACTTGATGGAATACCATTGCTCAACATAGACATTGTACAGTGGTTATGGTGAGTGTAGGACATATTGTGGACATGCCAGTGCCAGCCATGACATGGCATGCTACAACACAACTGCAACATTAAACATCACACATACTCAATGTGTGTCATGTGACCTATACACTCAATAGCATTACAAGACATATATGTGTCACTTTGTACAAATGGTGATTGCTATGAATATTGTGTATAGGTGCCTATGTTTGCACACCCACAACACTGTGGGGAATAGCAGGTAATGCTATGTGTAGCACTGTGGTCACTGTAACTGGATGGGTGTACTACCATGAGCCATCATCATGCAGCATCATGTGGTCACTCAAAGCTACTAATGTGTGCCAGACCAGCACATACCATGGTTACCGGAACTGCAGTACCATGGCTACATTCACCATTTCACAGCCAGTTGTTACATGGGCGTGTAAGGTGCACAATAGGGGGCATTGCCTACCATGAATGTGTAATGTGTCGAAGAGTGTCGCACAGCCACATGTGAAGCATCTACCCCTCAGGTATATTATGTGTGCTGTGTGGATGAGGTGTGGGATACTGTAGTGTGACCTTACAGCGAGCGTCTGAATACGCCATGTGTAGCATATTAACGTGTACTGCGTATGACAAAGTTGTGTATGTTGTGTGCATGTGTATCTACTCTGCCTATCCAATATCCACTACAGTGTTGCCACAGTTGTGTGGGATGCTCTGTGTATTGCATGCGTTTCAGGCAGCTACTCACATTACTGAGATGTGCATAGTCTCACAGCAAACATGCACAGCATGCATTATGCGTAGGTGTGTTACGTGTACATGGCCTACACCTCACCTATGACATGCACATTTAATTTGCAATATTAAATGTAGAGCACACTCACCAGCATGGGTCTGCTCCCTTCCTGTCACACCAGAGGGACCTACAAGGATATGAAACAGTTTGTCAGTGGCAACAACTGTGGCATTGCTACTGTGGGTTTGCAATCTTACAGCAGTACAACGTTTGACAGTCACAGGCCTAAAGATTATGTTACAAATTATCAGTATTGCACAACACCAGGCTCCACATCTTCTAACTACACAGTACACATCTCACATATGCATGATCTACCAATAGAGGTAACAGTAGTCTACAGATATGTCATGTTACCTGCACGCTCCATGTCAACTCGCTGGGTGGCTCCGGCCTCCATGATGATACATGTTTGCTGTTGTTGTTGTTGGCCAGGAGCCACCAGGCTCAGGAGCAGCTCCTCCACTCTGGTGAGGGGGGGGTGGATGGCTACCAACACCTGTGGCAAGCTGTTGTCTACGGACATCAGACGCATGCTACCGTACATGTCTAAGTAAATTACTGAGTGATGGCGTACCTGCTCATAGGTCCGGTTATGCATGCCTATGCCATTTACCCTGTGGACAGCATCTTGCCACACTGCAGTCCGCTCATGCTGGTCCTGGCTGGTTCTTGAGAACAGCAGGATGTAATGCTGAACCAGGCTGGTTGTTATCACTTCATCCTCTGCTTGGCAATAGGTAGGGTTGCGATGGTAAGCCATGACCCTGGAATACAATGAAACAATATGTGTGAGCAAGTCAGTGGCACACTTAACATTCTAAAGTACAGATACCACTGAACTGACATATATAGCAATCTATTGGCTGTCAGAGGATACACACTTTCAATACCACATATCAGTGCTCAACCCACAACTGCCTGACAGTGCCTGGCATGCTCTATATATCAAACCATGTTCTGCACAGCAACAAAGAGAAACCAGTATGTAAGACTATACAACAGTGCATGGCACACTGTATGCGACACAATGCACCACCTAGACGCAGGAGGTATATATCAAGTTAATGCATAAAGAAATATGTCATCCATTGCAATGATTGAAAAGTCCAGTTACAGTATTACCAGTATACCACACTAGTTGTTGATGGCAAACCCCTGCCTAACATATGTGCACGTTCATTAATATAGGTGGCATACTGCTTTACTAGACTATACATGTTACTAGATATGCACTTATATCCTGTGACACACATATGACCGAGGGCATGTTACAGGCATACCCACACACACATCAGACATACATACAAGACACAAAAGTATGGCAACCCAGATGAGCTTTACCTGTGTACCATACCGTATTGTGTGTCAGTACTTACAAAACCTTATGCCTGAGGTATGTAATCTGTGAGGACTACAGGGAACACACAAAACAGTGGTTACAAGCAATGTGGACATACACCATACTGTGCTGTTTAGGCCTACAGCTTCAGGTAGTACTACAGTTCATACGGGATTTGTATTCACCAGCAGTACCAATCATTAAGCATACATGTACTGCTTTAGCCTACAATGGCACACCCCAGTTGACACCAAGGGACTATGTCAGACCGTATGCCATACAGCTTTTTCTGCCTAGCAATAGCATACACATCTTTTGCTGGGATCAGAGCTAGGACACAAAATACCATGACAGAAACAGTTTCCCACTAAGCTATCACACATATACAGAACTTTGACACATTCACCAACAAATTCACCATCACACTCAGTCAACCACAGATAGCAATTATTGCAACAAGTACATGTGGGTGTGTATCGGTTCATAGGTAGGTAATAGGCTATTGGCCCTAGGGCCTATAGAAACCTAGCTATACGCTACCCTGGCCTTTGACACACATGTAATTTAATTTCACTTGCCCCTGTCAAGCAGAGCCACAGAGGTGATTCCTGGGGTGTATTTCCTATCTCCCATCCAATCATCAGGATTATTCATGACAACTGCCAATGAGGAGCTTTGTTTGCTATTGATAGGTGGTTTGTTCCAGAGTATGGGATGTCTCTGAGATAGGAATCTATCCCTCCAGCATGTACTGTTTATTGAGGTGACAAGGTTAGGTCCCTAGAGTGTGTAGCTCATAGGGATTGTGATCTGTTTATGTGGAGCATGTCCAACAGCTCTGGGTTTGACATAGCTTTGTATGTTAGGCAGATGTCACCTCTTGGTAGGCGGTATGCGACACAGTCTAGCTGTGGTTTTGTGGGACGGTCTGCATAGGGCATCTGTTTCAGGCCGGTATTACTCTTTGTGTGGTATGTCTGTGGCCTTTCCAGTTGCTGTAGATGTCTTGTGAGGTACATACCAAATGGGGCATTGTACTTTATAATGGGTTTTATGAGTGATGAGTAGAGGGGAACACTGGCCTATACTTCCCTGGATGACACACATTATGTGATTCTCTCTTATTCCCTTCTATTAGCAAATAGTATCCTTAACTGATCAATACTGTGTGTTTGTTAATTTAAACTGAGACCACAGTAGCCTACTGATACAAGGTTATCCTGTTTTTCCACCTGAAAAATGGTTAAGAAATGATTTACAGTTTCAGAGCAGTCCTTAGTTAATTGTGATTGTTTCTTAAACACAAACTTGTCTTTGCTTTGGCTCATTAGCAGCAGTACAAAGAACTGCCTGCTCACACCCTTGTTCTCCCCTCCCCCTCCCCCTTCCCTGTTCATTACCTTAAGACAATCCCAAAGTTAATAAATATTACCTTTGGCAGGCACCATTTTTAAAACTACAATCCACTCTGCTACAGGCCCCATGAGGAGCTCAGTGTCTCTCCAGTAAGTGTTTTAAAAACTGTAAATGCCTATTTATGTTGAATTGTGTTAGACATTTTACAACTGTATATGTTTATGTTGAATTGTGTTAGACATCTAATATGATTTATGCTTTATTATTGGAAGTTACTATGGCATGCTAGCATTTTGTCTGCACAAAGTTGATTTTAGTATAATAGTATGGTCTATTTGCATAGCTGCACCTTGTTCACTAATGTTATTCATGTAATTGTGTTGTGTGTAGACAGCTCATACTGGTGTCTAATTATTTCTATATAATTGTGCTGTTACTGGTGGATAGAATCACAATACAGAACCACGACAGATTGCTGCTCGCTATATTTTTTTTCTGTGACTGCATAACTGTCTGAGGTTTCTTCTAACAGATGTTCTTCCAATTGGCTCAGTATCTGCATATACTAGTAGTTGGTTCAAGACATTTTCCTGCATGCGGTAGCTATTTGCTCAGTTTGTTTTTCGTAATCTTTATAATATATATTTACCATCTCAAAAGTGATTACTCTTCTCTGCACTCTTCTTTTCTAGACCTAACACCACTCTTAAGTATTCAACTGCGGTACCACCTTTATCATTCTTGTAAGAAAAGCACAGCCTGGGTCTGAACTGTCTGCAAACAGCTAAAGTTAACTTTGAGTATGTGTCTACCTGTTTGAGCCAATATTCATTTTCCCCTGGAGAGCACTCTGCTTTGGCTTGTAAGCAGCCCCCCCACCCCCACCCCCACCCCCACCCCCACCCCACACAGACACACACACACACACACACACACACACACACACACACACACACACACACACACACACACACACATCTTCCACTTTCTCTCTTATTCCCTTCTGTTAGCAAATCGTATCCTTAACCGATCAATACTGTGTGTTTGTTAATTTAAACTGAGACCACAGTAGCCTACTGATACAAGGGAATCCTGTTTTTCCACCTGAGAAATGGTTAAGAAATGACTTACAGTTTCAGAGCAGTCCTTGGTCAATTGTGATTGTTTCTTAAACACAAACTTGTCTTTGCTTTGGCTCATTAGCAGCAGTACAAAGAACTGCCTGCTCACACCCTTGTTCTCCCCTCCCCCTTCCCTGTTTATTACCTTAAGACAATCCCAAAGTTAATAAATATTACTTGTAGCAGGCACCATTTTTAAAACTACAACCACCCTTGTCACTATCATATGTTCATTTATCAGTTAACTCTGTTAACTGATTGTTTCCAGCCCCCTCATAAGAGCAACTAACAGGGTCTCTACCCACTTCGCTCCCTACTCTGCCCCCTATTCCATCCCGCTCCAGTGGTCCCACCTTTATTACACTTACAAACCCCTCCCATCTTTCCAATAGCCAACCACAGTGCTAACCCAACACTACCTCCTCCATCTTCCCACTACTATCACACATCCTCAACTAACATGTACAAGCATACCTTACCTATGCTCACTGCATGCACTCTCCTTGCATATCTTACATCCTACCAAAGCTCCATCATTCCCCCACTCAACCACTACCACTGTACTACTACTCACACCACCACTCATGTCTCACCCCCACTCAGCTCCCCTCCCACCAGCTCAAGAACCATCCCTATGCACCCCCCACATATTCTGCCAACTATATTACTCAAACATAAAGCATCCCTACAACTTAACATAGTAACCCTCCCGCCATACCTATTACCCACAGAGCACAATCATAAAGTTTCCCTTATAAACAAACACATTCAAAAACTGAGAGAACTAATAACCTCATGCATATCAAAACTAGCCCTAAGTAGAGACATCCACCCCAACCCTGGCCCTACCATCTTCAACCCCAGTCCTCATAATCAGACTAGAAACCACAACTTCTCCCATATTACAGCCAATAGAAAGCCAAGTGACTTCCTTCTACTAAGTCTAAATATTAGAAGTATATCCAACAAAGTCCATGAACTCCATGCCACCATAGACTTGTACTCCCCAGATATAGTCATCCTGACAGAAACCTGGCTAAAACCTCACATTACCAGCGAGCAAATACTCCCTACAGGTTACGGCATACTAAGAGTAGACCGGCTAAACAAGAAAGGAGGTGGTGTAGCTATAATATTTAAACATCATCTAAACATTCAGATCTTAAAATCATCAGCTCCACAAATAGTCAATGAAGAAATAATATATACCAACCTCAAAATAAACGAAAACAAAACCATCAACATAATTGGATGCTACTTCCCACCTGGCCAAAACATCCCTCCACTTGAAAACCTCCTCAGCTGTCCTACCCACCATCTCCCCCAAGAAACTATCATTTTAGGTGATTTCAGTATTGACTGGCAATCCTGTTCTGGCAACCATCCAACCCATCATGTAAACCTTCATGGCTTCACCCAACTAGTCCAGTCGCCAACCAGGATAAATAAAAACTCCAGCAAGCACACTACCCTGGATTGGATACTAGTCAGTAAGAGCCCCCAGTCATATATAACAAGCTGCTTATCAGATAGCCTCAGTGATCACTCCCCAACATTCCTACTCAAAAAAATACATATACCAAGCTAAACCTGTCATCTGTCATTCCTCTTTGGTAAGATCAGACCATAAATTAATCTCACTGGAAATCCACATCCCGCCCCCACCCCCTGCACAAAAGACCACAGTGAAGAACTTCTCAAAAGCAAACTTCACACTTCTTAAGACTGAAGTGGTATCCTTCAAGGCCCCTGGGCCAGTGGAAACCACAACCCACACTGCTGAATCCTTTGCAAATGCCTTCTATGGGCACCTTCAAGAATGCATGGATCATGCAATACCAAATAAAACCAAGACCCATTCCCCCAAAGGCAGGCGTCCAGTCTGGTGGACCCCAGCCATAAACAAACTTTACAACAGGAGGAGGAAGCTACTACATGACAGAGCAAAATCCCTAAAAGGGAAGGCGTCTCTGATCAGTACTAGCAAAAAACTACGATTACTCATAAAATCATCCAAGGCCAACTTTGAGAGAAAAATCGCAAAAGACACAAAAGACAATCACAGGGCCTTCTTTAGCTATGTTAGAAACCTAGGTGGAAACTCCCAGATATGCTCAGAGTTAGTCCAAAATGACACAAAATACACTGAACCCACTGACATTGCCAACATTCTGGCAGACAGGTTCAGTGCAAATTTCTTCCTTCCCCCCAAAAGGAGAAATAACTATCCCAGCAGAGTGTAGCCTCCCTAACATCTCAGATGCCCAGGTGAGAGCCGCCCTCTCTAAAGCTAAAAACACAGCATCAATGGGACTGGATGGTGTCCCGGGCTGTGTGCTACATGAACTCCAAGAGGAACTAAACCCACACATAAGGCTGCTGTTTAATCTTAGCCTTACTACAGGATACGTACCCAAAGAGTGGTGTACGGCAACAGTGGTCCCACTTCACAAAGGCGGTGCCTCTACGGACCCTGGAAATTACCGCCCCATAAGCTTGACGAGCCTGGTCTGCAAAGCTATGGAGAGGATCATTATGGAACTCATAAACAAAGACATTGGGGACCTACAGACATTGGATCCTACTCAATTTGGCTTTGTCAAGGGCAGATCCTGCCTTTTGAACTTGGTCGACTTTTTTGAAACAGTCACTAAGGCCATTGATGAGGGTAAGGCAGTTCACACAGCCTACCTTGACCTTGCAAAAGCCTTTGACACAATACCCCACTCGGGCATCATAGACAAACTCACCAGCTTAAATGTAAACCCATATGTCACAAGATGGGTTGCAAACTGGCTCAAGGACAGAGTTGCTGGAGCTATGTCAGACTCTAAGCCAGTCACAAGCGGTGTCCCACAGGGCTCAGTCCTGGGACCCCTCTTGTTCGGCATTTATTTTTCCGAAGTACAGGCAAACATAGGAGGATTGTGGCTGACAAAGTTCGCAGATGACTGCAAACTGGGCACCATAATTGATACTCCAGTGGACACAAACATCCTTCAGAGAGGCCTCATAGAAATGGATAATTGGTGACAGAGCCATGGCCTTAAGCTGAACGCCAAAAAATGTATAGTCATACCCTTTGGGAAAAACAAGGTACCGACAAATTACCACATAGGCGGTAATCCATTAAGTACGGAAGAGGTAATCAGGGACCTAGGGACCCAGGTTGACAGTAACCTCTCATTTGACACTCACGTTGCCAAAGTGGTTAGGATGACCTTCTATATTGCCCACCTTATCATGAAGGGTTTCACATCTAGATCAAGAGAGGTCATTGTGCCCCTGTACTCTTCTCTTATCAGGCCAATGATTGAGTACAATGCCCCATTTGGGATGTATCTCACCCGACACCTGCAGCAGTTGGAAAGACCTCAAAAGTTCCTCACCAAGAGGATAAAGGGTCTTAAACATATGTCATATGCTGCCCGACTGAAAAAACTCCAGCTCTATTCAGTCGCATACCGCCTACTCAGAGGTGATCTGTGCCTGATGTATCCTGAATTAATGGACATGCTCCACCTCAGAAAATCCATATCCATCAGAGCCACGAGAACAAGTGACTTAAACCTCAACACAGAAATAAATAGGACATGCTGGAGGGACAGATTCATAACCCAGAGGCTCCCTACACTCTGTAACAGAATCCCAGTCCATGTTAGGCAGAGCCCCTCACTGACTCTATTCAAGAGAAATCTCGACGAGTGGATGGGAGATCGTAGGTTTACCCCGGGGGTCATCTCTGTGTCACTACTAGACAGAGGCATAGTAAACTAAACCCTAAAAGGGCGTAGTATTCTCATCCTAAGGGATGGTGTAAGCCACATACACTCTGGCTAGGCTTATAAATGCCTTAGGGCAGATAGCCTAGTACGAACCTATGAACCTATGAACCTACCATCAAATACATAAAAAACTAAACTTTAACCAACTCACATTCATCTCATCCCTCAAAGAATGTAACTGGCATCCTCTAAAGTACCTCAGTCTAGATGACGCAGTTGAATTTTTTAATACTACCTTCCTGAGCATCCTTAATTACCATGCCCCCATAAGATTTTCCAGAACCAAAGCACAACCCTCCCCATGGCTACAGAAAACCACTAAGTCAGAAATGAAAAACATGGATAAAGCCTGGGAGCACTGGTGCATAACCAAAACCCCTCAACTAGACAGAAATTCCTAGAACTGCGCAATAGAGTCAAAAAGCTAATAAAACAGGACAAATTCCAATACTATCAGTCTGCCCTAGACTCCTCACAACACAGCCCCAAACAATTCTGGTCCTCCATAGACTCCAGCCTCCACCCAGGTAAAGTCAGTACCCCTCCTCCTAACATCCCTCACTCCTCAGAAAATATTGCTACCTCATTCAACACACATTTCACACAAACCATACTATCACTAGCTAAACAACACAACCCCCTCCCCTCCAACCAACACCTTCTACTAGTAATATCTCCACTGCCTTCTCTTTTTCTCCTGTACCTACCTCCAACATAAAAAGCTCTTAACTAAACTTAAACCCACCAAATTAGCAGCTGACAACCTCCCAAGTGAATACCTACAAATCACAGCTGATGCTCTGGCCTACCCATTATCCATCTTGATTAACCGATCTCTGTCAGAAAGTCACGTTCCCACACTGTGGAAAGTATCACATATAATTCCGCTCCACAAAGGCGGACCCTCCACAGAACTAACCAATTACCGCCCCATAGCTATTCTCTCTCCAATGCCCAAAATATTAGAGAGATGCATACACTCTCAGGTCTCAGAATACCTCCTTACAAACAACCTCCTTTCCAGTACTCAGCATGGTTTCCGACCAAACCATAGCACCACCACTGCCTTACTCTCCTTTACTAACACTATCCTTCAGCATAAAAACAATGGTTATCTCTCCTCTACTACTTTCGTAGACCTAGCTAAAGCATTTGACATGGTCCCACACAAACAACTTATCTCTGTCCTCAATAACCAATCCTTCTCTCAATCAATCACCAACTGGTTTCAGAGTTACCTGTCTGACTGCCAACAATCCATTGTATGGCAGAATGACATATTTCCCCAACTACCTGTCTCCATAGGGGTTCCCCAAGGATCCATCCTTGGAACCCTACTCTTCTCTCTTTACACCAATAATCTAGCCTCTGCCACCAAACAAGGCACACTCATACAATACGCAGAGGACTCAACCATCATCTGCTCAGCCCAGTCCCTACCCAAACTGCAAAAAGTCACACAGGAAGCCTTTTCCTCTGTTGAAACTTGGTTATCCGATGCCCAATTAATACTCAACCCAAACAAAACTAAACTACTCTTTTTCCAACCCACTAAACATACTTAAAACAACTCTCACTTTAACATCACAGCAAAAGACAACACCACTATATAGACCAACTGAACACACCAAATTGCTAGGAGTGGAAATAGACAATAAACTAAAATTTGACATTCACATATCCGTGACCATAAAAAGTCCACAAAAAACTAGGAGCATTATACAGAAATAAACAATTTCTCACCAAAGCAGCAAAGATTTCAATAGCAAACTCCCACCTTATCTCCACTCTACTTTATGCCTCTCCAATATATACCAACCTAAGGCAATGCAATCTAAACAAGTTAGAGACTTGCTACAACAAAATCGCCAAATTCACCACAGGGGCATCCTACTATAGTCACCACTGTCTCTCACTTGTTGAACTGAGCTGGCTTGAACTCCCTCACCTCCTTCAGTGGTATCAACTGTCACTCGCCCATAAACTAGTAAACCATCCACTAAATGTCCCATCCCTCCAGAATCTACTCCAACCTTATCGCACCACCAGACCACTAAGATCCAGCAACACAAATCACTTGCAGATCACTAAAGCCAATAACTCTGCTGGTGAAGCACTATTCTCTTGCACTATAGCCAAATTATGGAACTCCCTTCCACCCACAATTACCTCTGTACCATCACTGCACCCACTTCAAAACTTTACTAAAAGTGCACCTAAAAACATGCTGGCTATGCCCTTGCAGCTCCCACTCTAATATCACCCAAACCATCCAACCACTACCTTTCTTTCCACTCCACTAACTACCTTGATTATAGCAAGCTCAGATGCTCATAAGCCTAGTACTTATTATACAGCAGGAACTTCTCATTGTAACATTTGTTAATGTCTGTTACGTACTTCACAGATAAAGATTCTAGTTGTCTACTGATGTACTATGTTCTTCATCTGTAAATATGTTGTAAGTAATTGCTATGTTAAATTGTTAATCACTATGTAATCCAACGTAACTACTGTCTGTTTATTTTAACTGTAGAGCTTTTCTCCCCGGGCCTCCGCTGAAAATGGACTTACGTACAGTCGGACACTCCCGGTCAACAAATGTAAATAAATAAATAAATAAATATGATGAGGTGTGCCACGTAGACAGATTACATGACTAGTGTGGCACTGTGATTATCACAGGGGAGACTACTGTCCACCTATGTCCCATGGTCTCTTATCACACTTTCGGTGTTAGGTACACTACCACCTATGTGGTAGTTCATGGGTACAGAGTTTTTGCCAGAAGGGATGCAAATACAGTTTCAACATTGAGCTTGAGTCCATGGCTGTGTCACCAGGCATCTGTCGCAGTAACTATGACCCTGCCTCTCTCTCTCTCTCTATATATATATATATATATATATATATATATATATATATATATATATATATATATATATATATATATATATATATATATATATATATAGACACACATACATATAAACATACATTGGTGTACATATAGATATACATATGGGCACATATACAGTCCACCTTTCATGGTGAGAATATCAATTATGTAAAGGTTGTGAGGTATACAGTTATGTAATAATATTGCACAGTCTTGTGCGGAATGCATTGAAGGTGTTCTCAGCCCATGTAGCTTTAGCAGGCCTTACTGGCTGCAACACTGCAAACCTGACAAATCATACCCACAGCGTTTAACCACCACATGTCATATACCGGCACTGTATGCTGTCTTGTTTGCCACACACTACAACCTACATAGAAATATACACATAACAACCTTCAACATATATATGTCCACCCTTCACAAATAGTTGCAGTATGTCCCTTGCTCTATGCACATGTACAGATGCTAATACATCTGACACAGAAAGATCTCTCTGTATGTGTGTACCATACACACACAAGGTCCACACTGTTGTAAGTCCATGGACCTCACGGCTGACCTGTTGGGCCTTGCTGCAACATGAACAGGTGTCACATGTGAGCACACAGTAATATTAGAGGATGTATATATAGCTGCAAATGCTAGATTAGCATACTATCCTGGTACAGCAGTTGCCAATGCTAAGTTACACGTTAATATGACTATCATGCATTTGTTTCTCTGTCACATCTATGTTTATATAGCTGTATGTGCTACTCGCCCAAACAGCCATTGTACACACTACTGTACAGAACACAGATAACATGGATCAGATGTTTGACATTTAATGCTGAGCTACATATGTCACAGTTATATCCCACTGCACAGAGCTACACACTGACTTGTCCATGGCAGTAGTTATGCAGGGTATCTGTGCATAGATACGTACTGCTGCCACATATGGATGATTCAAAGTATGTAGAGTACTCTTTAAAAACATCTACAACATGCCAGTAAATACATATCTGTTACATACCTTTCCTTTGTATGTGTTTGTAAATTTCAGTTCCGTGTATCTTTTTTGGGGGTTTTTTTTGGTTTAATTTTATATATATATATCTATATATCTATCTATATATATATATATATATATATATATATATATATATATATATATATATATTGCTTATTTATTTATTTATTTTTTCTTTTACTGTTGCTGTTGATGTGGATGTTGGTGTCTATCTGTCTGTCTGTCTCTGTCTCTGTCTCTCTCTCTCTCTCTCTCTCTCTCCATACCAGCAATGGAATGATTACATGTGTGTACAGCAAGTACAGCCTGCTTTTATAGGTATCTGCACAAGTGCATGTGATGGCCTCTGCACAAACTGGTGACCACCATTTGGTAATTGCATGCAGCCTGCTGTGTGGTGATTGTAGTACTCACTGTCATAGCAACCCAATGCTATAAATTGCTAAGTCAGGTAGGCGTAGCCCTTTCAGCTTTCCAAAGTGGGGCCCATGCTTGTCTGCTGTGGGCACCGTTGTGTAAGTCAGAAGGTTGGTATACTTCTTATATCTGAAGCTAGGGGTGTAGACAGTGATTTGAATGTTGTACTCAGACCTGAATGTTGCCACTTCCAGTACGCAGTTGTCAGTGTAGAATTGTACTCACCCCTAAAAATGCTAACACAAGATACGTGGGAGTACATAGTTTCTTTTCTACTTATACAATTAGCTGCCATACATAAGTAGTTATTGAGATTTACTCATTTGGCACATGTACTGTTTGTGAACTGCTATACTGTGAATATTAACGTACTCACTTCTGCACAGTTTGTGCTTTTTTATTGTTGACATTAGCACAGGATGCTCATGAAAACTAGACAATTCCAGTACTGAGTATGCCTACCTACATCCTTGGTGGACCCTTAACACACAGGTATTTCGTACATTTGGGTGGGGATTGTCCTGCTATGATACTGTGTGGGGGTTGTAAGGTGCTGCTGTAACATTATTTATTGCTAGAATGGCTGGTTCTGTTATCACAGTCATGTAATGCAATTCCACAACAACTGCTGGTAAAGTTCCACTGAACAGGTTTTGTGTTATGGCATTCCTATCTTTCCTTTACATTCAGTCATTCTGATGCATGATATATCTATTTCAGCAACAACCTGCTGTATATGTGTTGTGGCTTAGTGGTACTTCACGCAGTGTAGTGTGTCCAGGGTTCGAGGCTGACAGAGATGTTTTATTTTGCTGTTGAGCAGAACAAGGGCCCTCAAATGCAGGATGACTAAGGCACTTTCAAGCAGTTGTAAGCGGGTTTGCGTGGGTTTACGTGAAGCTTAGCAATACTTAGCTAAGCGCACACAAGTGCACACTTGCGCAAACCCGCTAACTACTGCTTAAAAGTGCTTACTCCCGCTAATCCCCGCACTCATTTCTTTGAAAGAAAGTGGGGAGATAGGAAAGTGGTGAGAAAGGGGCACAAAGAGGGAAAGACAGTAGGGAAAACAGCTCGAGAGGTGCAGGATGGGTGTAGGGAAGGTCCATAGCTGCCCATTTCTTTAACAGCAACAGATGTGCATATGCTAGAAATTTGGAGGGAAATATGAAACCTTCCACCCCTGAGAGAGGGGGGTGAGGACAACAAAGTATGTTGTACTGCCAATTAAATATCAGTTTATGTGTCCAGCGACATGTCTGCAAAATGGGCAGCTATGTATGGGACGTAATTTTTTTTTTTGGGAGCAGATTGCCCTTTTTTTTCAGGTGAGAGTGGAATGTGTAGATGGGGAAGTGGTTATATATGGGGAGGTAGGTTGGGGTGGTAAACATACAAGACAAACAAGATGCATACAGGGGCAGAATATGACACATGTGGTGGGTGAACACCATTGACAGGGAAGGATGTTTGGAAATCGCAAGCCTTATGGGCAGATGGCAACAGTGGAACTGAGATCCCCACCCATGGGCAGTCACCACTGCACCTTCACAGCCCAGAGGGTGGCTGTGTTGGGGGCTGCGTAGGAGAGACAGGCTCAGCCGTGAGTCGTGCCACACATGCCTCAAGCTGGCGTAGAGGATTAGCGACTGAACGCTCAATCTCCCTATGCACCACAGCCTGGACCATTCGGAGGGTGATAGGTGGCCCTCCTCCAGCCACGCTTGCACGGGGGGACAAGCCCCATCCCCTGCAGTGCTTCCACCCAAAGGTGGCATTTAGGAGGAGGTCCCAGGCTGGGCACAGAACCTACTGGTGCCAGGTGGCATCGCCAGCTGAGGTGGGACAGGTGGGTCCGCTAGGACCGGCCTTCCCATACGTTCTAGGTTTAGGAGGATTTAATGACAATATGGGTTGTTAACAGCCAACAGCATTCCAAATTAGTTGTAACAGCATGCAGTAGTATTTCCATTAACCCAACACACCAGATTTCCAACAGTTAAACACCAAGCATAACACATGCATATATAGAACAACAGTGGACATTCCAACAGCATGTAGGATTGATTGGTGGCAACAGGCCACCAAGATTGTGGTATTTGAACAGGGCACATGCATCAAAGTAAATGCAGATATTTTTGAACCAATAGGACATATGTCCCAACAAATGCTTTGAGATTAGACATATCCATTGACGTGTGGAACTGAATTGTTTATGCACATACAGTAGGGTGCAAAAGGATACCTCCATTAACAACTTATATGTACTTATAGTTTACACTACATTCCTATTGACTGCAGGTATATATCCCCTACATTTATTATTACACTTGGCAATGTCTGTTAAACTGTGAAATGGGTTTTGCTAGTTCTTTATATACCTGACCTGTATCTGACATACAGACTGTCCAGGATGCAGATGTTACTGCTACGTATTTATATATTTTATTTATATTTATATATCTACATATCTGGATGTGTTCAGGTGACATTATCAATTATATTTTAACAGCCCCCTACATTTCTAGCAGCACATTGACATTTCTGGGGAACACAATAACACGCTACTCATGTGCCAGATTAACCTATACATGCCAGCCATTAACCAACTGTTGAGGACTGTATATATGCTTAACAGCTACTGGCACTCCCTTCTTCCACTTTATATGGGTCTACCCAAGTGTGGATTGACAGCACTTAATACAACAGTAATATTTCTATAATGCAAGAGTACAACAACATATCGAAAAAAGTGACACGGACACACTCTAGGAATTATACCTTTATTAATTACATTACACACTTTTATAGAGGCTCTCTCATTTATTTTCTATTACAGTGCATGCAGAAGACTTATTCAAGATGTATTATACCTTTATTAATGGGTTACAACTCTCTTTCTCATGCTCTCTCACTTATTTTATATAACAATACATGCAGAATAATTACTAACCTGCCTGGTGGCGCAGCCTTAGCAGCCTATCTGCATAGGCTTGCTGATTCGCAGCACAGACACCTGCAGCTGTGAGGTAAATGAAGTGATATTGACACATATATCTATCCATAATATAGACTGCAATAGCAATTCTTACATTCTTCATTCCATGGCTACCTACTCAGTAGTGGCGCATTTTCCATCCCACAGGCCTCCTGTATCCACTGGTTCAGTTGGTCCTGCTTCTGTCTCTTCAGGTCTGAGTAGTGGTGTCTGACTTGCTCACCAGTCCAAGGGATACCTGTGGCACTGGTGAGATCATGTGCTAGACAGGTCCAAGCTTCCGCTTTGTATTCAGTGCCCTGGAACTGGCCCTGCAGGAAGTCTGTCATCATGATTATGGACGAGGAGCCAAACCATCACTTTTGACTCCTCAATGCCCCACCGTTGCACTCGAAAGTGAGAGCCCTCTCCAACACCAGTCATGCTGCCAGCAGATGGGAGCTACAACCAGTTATGGCAAGTATTTCCACCTATGGGACTTAAATATGCCTCATTTCCCGCACTTATTTGTGATTGGCAGATTTTGAAAATCTCAGCTGAAAGCACACCTGCTTAACACTGGGTAAACTTTCATTAATATGTATGTGTGTGTTGAAAATGTATGCATATCAAAAGCTGTCATGGCTTAGTGGTTCACTACTGTGATTATGGTGTACAGTATCCTGGGTTTGAGGCCTGTCATTGCTTTTTATTTACTACTGGCCAGACCGGCTAGGAGGTGTGGCTGTGTTTAGCCGACTTTGCTCAACTTTGCCCAAAGTTGCTCTACATTGCTCTACGGTGCTCTACATTGCTCAACGTTGCCCGACATTGCGCTAGTTAATGCGGTGCACAGCTACGCGCAAACATGTTTTGTTTGCGCTAGTTGACGCAATGCGCAGCTCCGCTCATAACCATTGCACTAGTTAAAGCAATGCTAAGCTATGAGCAATTATAGTTAAATGTGCTTAATACTGGTAAACTTTGCTTAGCAGTGCTTCATATTGCTTAAGATACGTTACTTATGCATTCATCAGTATGCATAATCATTTCGCCTTCTTATACATATATATATATATATATATATATATATATATATATATATATATATATATATATATAATATTGTTCACTACTACATAAGCCATTTCAATGCTTTCTACTAATATTTAAAAGAAAAATGTCAGGAATTGTTTTTCTATACAGATTTTCTACAGAAAATAGAAAGGGGTGTGGTGGGACTCAAACCGGCAATGCCTCCTCTTTGTGCAAAGGCTCTACCACTACGCTATTGCTATTTGGCTTAATTTGCATATAAGTTTCTTATTATCCTCTTCGATCTCTAAACTGCTGACTACAGCTAGGCAATGGGCAAACACGTGCAAACACGTGCAAATACGGGCAACTATATCGGGAATAATAAAAAAAAAAGGAAAGTTTTACATTTTAGAATTGTACAGGGATTTAGAATGTGGTGGAGTGTAGTGTTGGTTATGTACACATTTGAGCAGACTAGCTCATTTCAGTTGACATTTGCAGATTAAGGGACTTGCAGGGGCGTGGATTTTTGGACTGCTCGGCAGTCTGACACGGCCCCTGCACTCGTGCACACTCCGTGTTAGCCTTAGAGTTGAGTCAGCATGCCCTCATGTATATGCATGGCGTGCTGACATCTTCCTCTTAGGCTGCAGTATCCGTGTAAGACTTATTTAGTCTTACACAGAGGATTAGTGAATCCCAGCCATTGTGTGCATAGTGTAGGTGTTATTGAATCTGGCCTTCATTTATTTATTTAATTATGTTATATTGGTTGTCCAGGGAAGTCTGGCTGGGCACAAAGACCCCTTTTCAGCACAGGCCTGGGGAGAAAAGCTCCAGTACATGCAGTACAAACAAAACCTTTAAGTTTACAATATCAACAATGTCAGACAGAATACAATTAAAATAAATTGTGCAATGTCAAAATAGATAAATATATGGAAGTCCATTTTCTGGATGTTCAATCACAGCAATACAGGACTCATTCATGTGAGTCCCAATAGTTCAGGCAGTTACCATCATATTGTCTTGCTGGAATCAGTAGTTGCCCTTAGAGGCTCTTCTGTCTTATGGCAGTGATTTGTGTTTCAGAAGATCTGTATTTTGAACAAAATGGATCAGATTTAACTGCTGCAGCTGGAGAAAGAGTAGGGGGATTCATACTCATTATAGGGATTACCATAACGTTTATTTCTGAAAATAGGTATAATTGTGTTTTTTTTACTTCTTCTTAAATTAATAAAAATATATTAAAAATAATCTTTATATTTTTATTGACAATATATGGTGCAGTTTTCATATGTGCAATTTCTATAATATAAGCTGTATATATGCCACTTTATAAAATATGTAATATATGAAGCAGTACCAGAGGCAGACTCCTTGATAATCTCAACTGCCATAAGATATATTAATTAAATAAAAATGCCTTGCATGCAAGGATAAAAAATTGGCATAATAAAAGCAATAAAAACAATGAATGTGCACAGTACATAAGAAGCCCTGTAAAATCAGTAAGAAAAGCATTTCTCTGTCAATAAAATGTTCACAGAGAACAGTTATAACCAGTCTGACAGAACCTGTTAAGACAACATTTAAAATCATTACTATGCATCTTTCACTGTACATCAGTCAGGAACATTTTTTTGCTGTCTTTTTCTCCGTGGCTGGTTCCAAATTAAAGTCGTCCAATCCTAATTACAAGTGACAGGAAACGCACTGTGCTCAATGTTGTACAGTGCTATGTCATATGGAGAAATATCGAAAGAGGCACTGAACTCACATCTGCAGCAGTGTTAGTAATGATTATGTTATGATCGTTATTACAAGCTGAGCAGTAAATTAAAGACAAAGCTATAATTTTCAACATCAGACTTTGCAGTGCTGATACAGCCGCACCAGTACATCTCACAGCTAAGTTTGTGACGTCTAATTTGCTGCAAAACATTGTAGTTGCCATGACTATGACAAATAAAAAAGACATATTGTTTTGAATAAATTATAATCTGTAATCTAGAAACAATTAAAGAATACCATTAGGTGTTAAAGCACATAGTTACACTGCTGCATACCACTGCATGTATTATACATAATACTTAACATTGTTTTGTCATGCAGGAAGCAGAACTGAGTTTAGATATATTTGCCATAATTTGTTAACATTTATTAATAGAACAAGTATGAGTCTTAAGGAGATACACTAGAACATGGGCAGTAAAACTGGTTTCAGAAGCAAAGCACGTTGATCAGAAAAGGTGTTTATGTCATCCAGAACTGTGTGAATTACAAAATCATTAGCCTAGGACTCATCATGATAGCACTAAGAGATATGCATGCATTTAAAAAAAAATTGCTCTTACAAACAGTTGTACTATGAAAGGCTTAATGGTAAAACCTCTAAGATAAGAAATACCAAAAATGTATGCCCAAATTAAAAAAAAAATTGAAAAAGTAAAGTATAAATCTTTTTTTTTTTTTTTTTTTTTGCAGGAGGAAAAGCCCCCCCCCCCCCACCCAACAGCTCCAAATTTAAACATACAACTCCATGGTTGTACCAAATCAAACAAGGGAGAAATTTTCTAAAAAGAAGGATGCCATTATCAGGACCCACCTAGAAATTGTACCATCAGTGATTGCCTTTGGAAAGATGTGATTACTCTCATGTTCCATGGCACCCTGTGCTTCATCCAACTAACACTCAGGATATTACATCTCAGCAACCTGTAGATATACCCATATAAACACTGTTACTCTTCACTATGTGACAACACAGTTTCAGTCTTTGTATTATTAATAAAACATTTGCATGTTTTATTTGTACAGAAATAGATACAACTATAAGTACACTGCAAAATAAGTAGGTAAGCATATGGGTTTAAAACATCTTCATAAAAATAGTTTACATAGCCACAATTGTGGCTCTTGGAACTGAATTCAATAAGCATTCATCTAAAAAGTACAGACTAAATGCAATTGCAAGTTATTTTCAGTTGTTAAGGTTTAAAATGTTTCCTGAATGAAAAGAGTGACTTTCCACTCAAACTAGCAAATTGCTTTTCTATAAATATTTAAAAAGCCCTTGTATTTTACCTAGCCATCAGCAAATTTGAGTCAGGAAGCATATAGACAAAACTTTGTAACACCATAGTACAGAACTACCCTATCTTTGTGAAATACAACATTGTTTGAACTTTTAAGGTTAGGAAATCACTGCAATATCCCAGATAGGATGACAAGGAGTGCTATATGAAAAATCTCAAAATAAAACTTGCCATGGCAGTTTAAGTGCACATCCACACAAGATATGTCCCACATTTCATCTCTAAAGAACTGCATCCACACAGGATATGTCCCTCATGATATCTCTGGAGCATTTTCCATGGGCCTCTGCTGAGTCAGACTATAAAACTTTATTTAGTTACAACCATGTTTGCTCTGCTGCATTGTCATATGTATATACAGATATAAATTAAATAGGACTGTACTTACTCATAGAGTATGTGCAGGCAAAGGGAAACCGAATCACTCCCACATCTTGGAATTTCGAATCACATACTTCATTGACCTGTTTTCTGAAAAAGAAAGTTTTATTTTTGCATCTGAGCTGATATGACTGGCAAATGCAAGAAATAAGTGGGGGAGGGGTGCATGAAGCATAACCCCTGAAGTGTGAGAGGCACAGATCATCTAATGAAATTGCTGTGATTCTGAAATTTGAGGTTAGGAAATCATTGTGTTATCCCAGACAAGGTGACAGGGAGCGCTGTGTGAAAAATCTCAAAATAAATCTAACTGTGGCAGTTTAAGTGTGCATCCATACAGGATATGTCCCACATTTCATCTCTAAAGAACCGCATCCAAACAGAATATGTCCCACATGATATCTCTAATGAACTGCATAGGCTATGTCCCATTTGTTATCACTAAAGAATCACATCCACAAAGGATATGTCCCACATGCTACATCTAAAGAACTACATCCACAAAGGATATTCCCCACATGATATCTCTAAAGAATGTCTCCTGTTATCCTGAAATAAAAATCCAAACAGCACATACTCTATCCTGATTTTTGTCTTGCATAGAATATCTGTTTAATATGACTCCTGATAGTTTCTGTAGTAGTAGATTAGCTGCTGCATTTTTAACTAGTATCAGTAGAAATATCATTGTTCAAGTAACAGGTATGCTGTGCTGTACACTCAGAGTCAGAGTCAGACTCTTTGCAAAAGACTCCACTCAGTATTAAGAGACACTTATATTTATGTAAATATTGGAAGAGCGTTGCACCACAGGTATTAGTATTTCATCTGAGTATTCAAAATTGGCTAAACAACCAAAATAGCAGAAAGACAGCTTCAAAACAACAGCTTCAATAACAGGCTTTTACCATGTTGAATCCACAATATATGAAATATAGAGCTTTGCTGTTGTAAAAGTCAAGTGGTGTTGTAATTCCACAGCTTTAAAACGTGGATGTCATAAAAACAGAAAAAACGAACATAAAAGTGAAGAACCCTTCTGATGTAAACAATGGACAAGCGCTTTTAGCTTTTTCAAGCCTTCTTCAGATCAGTTTTGAATACTCAGATGAAATACTAATATCTGTGGTGCAATGCTCTTCCAATATTTACATTGTTTTTTGTTCTGCTGAGCGTTCTTTAGCAGAATTCACTTCTTTTTCTGGATTACACTTATATTTATTTCTGAAGTACTCTGTGCCTACTGCACCAGAAAAGGAAACTGACTTAACAGCATAGATTGCACATCTGGTTTTAGTACCATCCTAAAATTCTGGAAACATGTTCCAATACCATTTTTTATGTAATGTATTACTGCTTACATATGCTCTGTCTATTTCTGAAGACCTAACTTTTCTGGTAGACATTTTTATATCAGTATCAGAGGGAAATATAACAGAAGGCATTTAGAAATGTGTTTCAATTCTTGTTTTTGAGAGCGGAGGTAAGTTTATGACTAACATAATATACAAATACTCCCCCGGATTCACTAATCTGCCATGCAGGGCTAAACTAGTCCTGCACGTAAGAGGCAGTTTAAGAGAAGGACGGCAGCATGCCATGCATAATAATGAAGACACGCCACTGGAGCTCCAAATCCTATACTGAGTGTGGACGAGTGCAGGGGGCGTGTCTGAGAGCAGAGCTCTCAGAATAAACACGCCCCTGCAAAGTAGAACAGAGGAAAGTGTAAATAAATGAGCGAAACCGCTCATAGGTGTCCGCATATCTCCACCAACAGTCCCCATGTGTTGAACAGCAACAGTACATTGAAATAAAATGAAGAAACCCTTGTATTAATTTATTTAAAACCCTGAGTACAGCTAACCATAGGTGCGTGGGTTTGCCCATCACCTAGGTACAGTTAAAGCAGCTGAAAAGGCTGAAGAGGATAACAAGGAATATATATGCAAATAAAGCAGCACAGCAGTAGTATAGTGGTTAAAGCATCTGCCTAACAAACAGACATTCCTAGTTCGAGTCCCACTGCAGCACAAATCCTTTTCCATGGGAAATCTGTATATGAACATAATTTTACATCGTTTTGCCATATAACCTACATAATAACATTTAAATGTGAACTGGAGTACTGCATGAAATGCACATCTGAAGTGTTAGTGTCATAATGAATAAGGCACAAGTAAGCAGGTTTAAGCACAAATAAGCAATGGTAAGCGTGTCCAAGTGCGTTTGCGCAGGGGTAAGCATTGCCCACACAGATTAAGCAAAGCAGAAGCTGAGTGGGAGAAACTGTAACCAGAAGTTAGCAGTGCTTACTGTCGTGCAAACCCACTTACAACCGCTTTAAAGTGGCTTAATCACTCAGGATCCAATGGCCCCTGCTCTGCCCAGCAACAAACTAAACTGCCTTTGCAAGGCTCAAACCCAGGACCCTGTGCAGTATAGTCACAGTAGTTAACCACTAAGCCATCATAGCAATAGATACGCAAGATTAAGGCCATACATTTCATACATCCACATGGTTTCAGATATATAAATATATATATATATATATATATATATATATATATATATATATATATATATATACAGACATATACATATATTTAAGTATATATATATATATATATATATATATATATATATGTATATATGTATATATATATATATATATATATATATATATATATATATATATATATATATATATATATATATATATATGTGTGTGTGTGTGTGTGTGTGTGTGTGTGCGTGCAAAGATATACACAGATATATAGCTATGATAGGAAACAGCACACAAGAATGACATATGTTCACAGGCTATACCAATGGAAGTGAGGGGACCAAGCAAGAATTATGTAACACGTAGCATGACCACCCCCCCCCCACACACAGCCAGACAGAGGAAACATGCACACAAACCCACAAAAAATGTAAATAATCCACTGCTCCCCAGACCACAGGCAGGATACAACCGGGGTTACACAGTGGACCCGTGAAATCTAATCTTGGAACACAGACAGAAGCGTCCCTTGCGGGATGTCCCAAAAATGGACATATTATGGGAGGAAGCCAGTGCGATGACATTCTGGGCGGGGTGTGTACATACTTGGAATACAAGGGTGGGAAATCCTGATGACCCATGGGTCGAGACAATGTACGAGATGGGTCCTGTGAAGTGGTGAGTGGGCAGCGTGTAGTGGTGTGTTCAGACCCAACCTGCACCCAGAGTAAGGATGAGTGCTGTAGAGGAGATGCTGGTGGGGGAACTATGGGTAGCTAGTTATGGGTCTAGGTGTGCAGGTGTTGGCTGAAGTGGGATTATACGGACAGCCCCAGGGATGTAAGCAAAAGATTTCATTGGGCAGAGGTGTCGCCTAACGAGCAGCCACACCTGCTGTGAGACCCACTGCCGCAAAGTTTAACCTACATGGCAAAGAACGGAATAACCAGATGTAGAAGTATATATGTAGTGGTATATGTTTGTATATCTACCCATAGCTACATGGAGATATACCTCTCCCTCTCTGTAGTACAAATGTATACATGCAGAGACAGAATACATATAAATACCCACATATAGATATATACATATGCAGGCACACATACACCCATATGTCGTTAGATATGTATATATATATATATATAGCAATATATAAAAATATACATGTATGTATACATATACAGATATATCTGTACGCAGTAATGTATATATGTGTGTGTGTGTGTGTGTGTGTGTGTGTAAATATACACAAGTATATAGCTAGGATATGATACAGCAGTTACAAATTCCATATGTTCACAGGCTGTGCAAATGGGGGTGAGGGGGTCCAATCAACAAACATGTAACACATAGCATCAACCCTCCCCCCAAATAGACCAGTGAAACATACAGACACACAATAAAAGTAAACACACCACTGCTTCCCAGACTACAGGCAGGATACTACCAGTAGGAGAGATCCGTCAAGTCTAATCTTGAAACAAAGACATGTATGTCCCTTCTGGGACACCCAAAAATTCAAACATTTTTAGGTTTCCTGCCATTACACCGATGTTGAACGGCAGACCACGCATGTTCCCAGTGTACAAGGTAGGGGAAGCCTAATGATCCCTGGGGTGAGACAACATACGTGATGCTTCCCAAGAAGTGGGGAGTGGGCATACTGTACAGGTGTGGCCAGATCCAACCTGCACCCAGAGTACGGAAGAGTGCTGAAGAGGATGTGCAGATTGGGAACTATGGGCATGAAATTATGGGCTTAGCTGAGCAGTTGTTGGCAGGAGTGGGTCTATGTCGACCACCCCAGGGATGAAAGCAACAGTGTGCACTGGGCAGGGTCACCACCCAATGGACACCCACTAGGGCTACGAGTCCCACTGCAGCACAATCTATTGTACATGGCAAAGAACAGAATAACCAGATGTAGATGTACAACTGTAGAGATGTGTGTGTGCATATATGCGTACCTACATGGAGTGAAACCTCCACCTCTCCATAGTACAAATGTGTACATTCAGAAACAGAATATAATTAAATACTCACATATAGCTATATACATATACAGACACCCATACATCCATATGTCGTTAGACACACATATATATATATATATATATATATATATATATATATATATATACAGCAATATATAAATATATATATATATATATATATATATATATATATATATATATATATGTATGCATACAAATACAGATATATATACATATATATGTATATAGATATGTAGAAATATATATGTATATATGTATATATGTATGTACGTGTGTAAACATACACATATATATATAGCTAGGATATTAACTGAATTATGTATTTAAATCACATCTGTTAACCAGGTTAGTCTGGCTGAACTATTGGCTCATTTACAGCGGAGACCCGGGGGAGAAAAGCTCCTCAGGATTAGAAAATAATTTGTTAAATAGTAGTATACAGCAGATATATATATTTATATATATATATATATATATATATATATATTTTATATATATATATATATATATATATATATATATATATATATATGTATATAGATCTATGTATATAGATATCTATACATATATATATATATATATCGATATGGCACACCAGTTAAGGATTACATATGTTCACAGGCCGTGCCAATGGGGGTGAGGGGTCTAATCAACAAATGTGTAACGCGTAGCATCAGCCACCCCCACCTAGACAGGTAAAACATTCAAACACACGTTACAAGTAAACGCACCACTGCTTCCCAGACCACAGGCAGGATACTACCAGTGGGAGAGACCTGCCAAGTCTAATCTTGAAACAAACTCTGTAACCAAAACCTGGATATGCTGAACGCATCGGTTTTTGGCGTTTTTTTAATTCAATTAATGATTTAATTAATCAATTAGATGACTATAAAATGGAGAATGTTTAGTAATTATTTGTTCTGAAGAAGACTGGGATTTAGAGTTGAAAGCGCTTAACCAGTATTAATTCTGTGTTTGTGTGGCAATAAATTATTTTCTTCATCCTTGTGTACGAGCGGTTTATCCAGCGTTCAGCATATCCAGGTTTTGGTTACAGAGTTGGTGTTCATTTGCATTGTTTTGAGTATTCTATTTGGATGGCGGATTCGTTGGATATATCACCTGCTTCATTGTCGAAGGATGATTTTGCTTTATTAAGAGCTGATGTTACAGCTCTTCAAGGTGAAGTACACAGACTTTTAAATCTAGTCACTAGTTTAGTGACTGCCAACGGGGAGAATAGAGAGGCACGTAATTCAGTAGCAGCTCTAGATTCAAACGACGCTGAGTTACACAAGCCAGGAGAAGCATCCGTTGCAGACAAGCGTAATGAGGGAAGTGCCCATGCGCTTGCATCATCTTCAGGGCAGTATGGACTTGACATACAGCATACACCAGAGTGCGGCTTTCCGAAGGAGTTAAGGGACACGGATGGTGTCTTTGACTCGAACTATAATATTGATCTCCCGGATACGCGTAAAGGGATTACAGTGGATGGTTTTGATTTATCTAACAATGGGGAAGAACATTTTCCAACAAACGAACGCCCTTATAATTCACTTGAACATGATTTTACTTTTGATTTTAGCTTCAGCAGGGTACGGCAGGATAAACAACAAACAGGGGCACGTCCGAAGAAATTACCACCAGTTAAAAAATATGGCAACACTAAACAGAAGGCTATTTTAGCCTCAAAAGGTACTGTTTCTCATATTGTATCGAGCCCTTGTAAATCTAAGACTTGTGTTCAACAAGGGAGAGTTGATTTTAAACATAATGTAATGAATAATAAGCATAATGATAAAGCTTATAATGAAGAATGTTTGATGGAACAGTTTTTAGGTGATAATTATGATTTTTTTTATGTGGATGTTGGAAATTTTAATGAAAAATTTAAAAGTACAGAACTTATATATACATCTTTGAAAGAATGAATTTGTGATTTTGGCAAAAAACTTGTGTCCTATAAGAACACGAAAATTGACAGTAACTATTTGTCTAAGTGTCTAAAATTAAAAATTGTACCTAAAGGTTTAAGATTTTTCAAACTGCCATTAGGTATAGCTTATGGACCAGACATAGTTAAAGATTTTAATGACTTATTTGATGGATTTGGGTTTGCATTTATAAAAATGTTAATCAAATATCAAGATGAAAAACTTATTCAATTGGCTAATGAGTTAGAAAGCATGAATAATACCATCACAAGACACAAGGATTATGAATTATGGAAGGAGCTATATATGAAACAATATACTATTACTGATAATAAGACACAAACCATATTAGAGAGAAAAAATAGGAAAATATCACGGGACTTAGACTTATATAAAAATAATAGAGCCTATGTTTGGCCATCTAATAGAGCTTTTGAACATATAAAGACACATCAGACTTTGAGAAAACAATCTAAAGGTTCCCTTAGGGAAGAAAATTTTCAGGGGGGGGGGGGATTTTTTCCAGCACGAAACCCCAACAAACAGTGGAACAGGGTCTGACAAAGTATTCAAGTGAGCCGCTATTATCATCCATGATATGTGTTGATCACACATCAGGTAGTTTGCTTAATGTATCTCATTCAACTGATTCCAAGGTTAGAAGAACTACTATCAATGAGGAGTCAGACCCTTTAGATAAGTGTATAATTATTCAACGACCCATTTTAATTACATATGACGGGTTTAAAGTATTTAACTACACTGAGGTAGATGTAGATACTGAATTTGTTAAACTTTTGAGTAAGGGCATGAAATTTATTCCTATGGTTGGATTGAATTTAGTGGACAACATTAAGGAGGTTAAGATGTTTTGCAGAAGACTGAACCTAGCCCTACAATTTGACAAAAATTATTCAAATGAGGAGAGAAGTATTGGTATAGCGGGCACAGATCTTGTGAAGAAAAGCATATATATTCCTGTGTCTAATCCACAAGTATCGAACTTTGAAAAATTGGTCTGTAACGATATTTATTGGATACACAATAATTTGAGGAAGGATAGGAATAATGTGACCAATACAAATGATAATCTCTCAATAAAAGAAAGAGAATGTTTATATAAGATTATGTGTAATAAGGATATAAGAATTATGAAGCCTGATAAGGGGGGTGGGGCTGTAATTTTTTACACCAATGAATACAATCAGGGCATATACAACCTCCTCCACGAATCAGGCAATTATGAAAGTGTATCCATCAATCAAATCAATATTGGTCATAAGAGAATAGATTTGAGTATTGAAGAGTACCTTATAGATAATAGGATTTCCAATGACACATATTCATTTTTGAAAACAGATTATCCCGTGTTGGTGAAAATGGTAGGAATTCCTAAGGTACATAAATCTATAGAGAATCCACCTTTCAGACCTATTGTTTCAGGATCCAAGCCCAAAACCTTTAATATAGGGAAGTTAATAGATAGATGGTTAAAACATATTTATAATATAATTCCACATATCATGAAAGATTCATGGAAGTTCTTAGGAGAACTAACAAGGGACAAATGGAATCCCAATTTAATTTATCTTACCATCGATGTTATGGATTTGTTTTCTAGCATCCCAAAAGATGAAGGTCTGGAATTTTTTGCAAGCAGTCTTAGGAAACATTCAGGTTTCTCTTGGGATAAGATATGTCTAATTTGTGATATGATGTCCTTAGTATTGGACCATAACTATATAGTATTTCAAAGGGAATACTTCAGACAAACCAAGGGAGTGGCAATGGGAGCAGCTTGCGCTCCCATTTTCGCGAACTTGGTTATGTTAGAATGGGAGTCCGAATTTCTATTTAAAAGTGAATTTTTTTCTGATATAGTATATTACGCTAGATATTTGGATGACATATTCATCTTATGGAATGCATCTGTGGATAGAATAGATGAATTCATGGAATTTCTTAACAACACAACAGAGTTTTTGAAATTTACACACAATTTTAGTTCCACAGAAATTTCATATTTAGATATATTACTCAGCCACAATGAGGAAGGTTTTATCTCAAAAGTGTATAGAAAACCTACGTTTTCAAATGACTACATTCATTACACCAGTAACCATCCTCCTCATGTTTTTAAAAATGTAGTAAAAGGACAGTGCATTCGGGCTGAAAGGATGTCATCCACAAAGGAAATTATGGAGACTGAGTTAAGGTTCATACAAAATTTATTTCTAAGTCGTGATTACCCAGAAAATATGGTCTATGATGTTACAAAATATGTACAGAATCAGTGGGGTCGGAAGTACTTACCATTATTAGGCTGTTATAATATGGACAAACAGATAGAGCAGCAGAAAGAATATTGTGGAAGAGTATGGGTATTGATGTATACACCCCACACACATTTAATTAGAGAAATTCTGCAAAGACACAGGGAAGTAATATCAACATTTGATTTAGAACAAAAACCTAGGCAAATTTCCTAAATGTGTATTTAAGACAGCTCCCAATATGAAGAGAATACTGGAAAGAGCTAGTTATGAAAAAGAAGATGGGGATAGATATAAAAGCACATCTAAATGTGGAAGATGTCAACAGTGCAGATATATTAATGAAGCTAGGACCATCAGGCTAGATAATATCAACCATACCATTATTAAGTGTAAGACGGGGAATTGTAATACAAAACAGGTGGTCTATGCAGCTGTATGTAATAGATGCAATGCATACTATATTGGTAAAATGGAAAGACAGCTGAAAAAATGAATTTATGAGCATCAATACAAAATACAGAAGTGTGGTACTAAAAATGCCTTATATAGACACATTTTAGAGAAAGGGAAAGACCATGGCTTCACATTTGCAATTATTGATCAGATCACCCACACACCTTTTGGAGGGAATTGGAAAATGATGTTGGCGCAATATGAAAGCAGGTGGCAGATCTTCACTGATTCCACTAGACGGCCTGATTTAAATGATTTTATTAGTATAAAACCTTTCTTAGCTTTTTCATAGTTTTTTGTATAGTATTCATGTCTATTTATCATTTATTATAATTATTTATTACATTTTTATGGTTTTAATATTTATGGATAGACATATACAAAAGATTCATATTATTATTTAGTATAGTATATATATTTTATCTATACATTTGGTTTTTAATATTAAGAATGTTCATTCCTACACCCACATATGTCATTTTACAGATAAGGGAGATTAATATTACTCAATATTTTACTGTATTTTAGCAGTTTTAGGGATTAGTTTGTTGCTAGTTATATATACAGTATATGTATGGATATGTATTTCTTTAAGGTTTTTGGCGTTTTTTTTTATTCAATTAATGATTTAATTAATCAATTAGATGACTATAAAATGGAGAATGATTAGTAATTATTTGTTCTGAAGAAGACTGGGATTTACAGTTGAAAGCGCTTAACCAGTATTTATTCTGTGTTCGTGTGGCAATAAATTATTTTCTTCATCCTTGTGTACGAGCGGTTTATCCAGCGTTCAGCATATCCAGGTTTTGGTTACAGAGTTGGTGTTCATTTGCATTGTTTTGAGTAATCTTAAAACAAAGACATCAATGTCCCTTGTGGGACACCCCAAAAATTAGTGATCATCGGAGTCAGTCCCTGTAATGATTTATCTAACCAGGCTGTATATGTACATGGACCAGTAGGTTGTTCATAGGTTCATAGGTTCATAGGTTGGTACTAGGTTATCGGCCCTAGGGCCTATACAAGCTTAGCCCTAACAATTCCCTGGCTATTTCTTACCACACTATTTACTTCCCAGGACCCCTGTCTAGCAGGGTGACTGACATGATCCCTGGGGTGAATTTCCTTTCTCCCATCCAGTCATCAAGGTTCCTTTTGAAGAGGGCCAAAGAGGTGCTCTGCTTGACATGTATGGGCAGTCTATTCCAGAGTCTGGGGAGTCTCTGGGTCAGGAGCCTATCCCTCCAGCATGATTTGTTTATTGTGATGACAAGGTTTAGATCCCTGGAGTGTGTGGCTCTGAGGGATTGGGATTTCTTTAAGTGTAGCATGTCCAACAGCTCTGGGTTTGACATGGCCTTGTATGTAAAGCAGAGATCGCATTGGAGTAGACGATATGCGACAGAGTATAGCTGGAGTTTTTTAAGGCGGTCAACATAGGGCACCTGCTTTAGGCCTGTGATTCTTCTAGTGAGGTATTTCTGCAGCCTTTCCAGTTGTTGCAGATGACTTGAGATGTACATACCAAATGGGGCATTGTATTCTATAATGGGTCTAATGAGGGATGAGTACAGTTGGACAATGACCTCCTTTTTTCTGGATGAAAAGCCCTTAGTGATGAGGTGTGACACATAGAAGGATTTCCTGACTGTTGTGGCAATGTGGTTATTGAAGGTGAGACCATTGTCCACCTGTGTCCATAAGTCTCTTATCTCACGTTCGGTGTTTAGTGTACTGCCACCTATATGGTAATTCACGGGTACATTTTTTTCCTAAAGGGGATAACTATACATTTCTTGGCATTGAGTTTGAGCCCATGGCTCTGGCACCAAGCATCTGTTTCTGTAAGGCCCATTTGTAGAGTATTGACATCATTTGGGGATTCAAAAATGGCTCCCAGTTTGCAGTCATCTGCGAACTTTGTTAGCCAGAGTCCCTTAGTGTTGACCTGTACTTCAGCGAAGTAGATGCCAAACAAGAGAGGTCCCAGGACTGAACCCTGAGGTACTCCACTTGTCACTTGTATTTAGAGTCAGCTACTTTTACAATGTGGGTTCTGTCAGTAAGCCAGTTGGCAACCCATCCAGTGACGTATGGATTAATGCCCAGCTTAGTAAGTTAATCTATGACTCCAGAGTGGGGGATGGTGTCAAAGGCCTTGGCGAGGTCCAGATAGGCTGTGTGGACTGCTGTACCCTCGTCCACGGCTCTGGAGACTGATTCAAAGAAGTCAATCAGATTAAGGAGACAAGATCGGCCCTTCACGAACCCAAACTGGGTGGAGTTCAGAGTTTTAATGTTGCCAATGTCTTTGTTTATAAGTTCCATGATAATACGTTCCATGGCCTTGCAGATCAGGCTCATCAGACTGATGGGGTGATAGTTCACGGGATCCAAGGTGGATCCCCCCTTGTGGAGTGCAAGCCTAATTACCCATGGATCAACACAAAGTACAACATGGATCCTGACACGTAGAGAGTGGGCAGTGTGTAGTGGTGTGGTTAGACCCCACCTGCACCCACAGTAAGGATGAGTGCTGTAGAGGAGGGGCAGGTGGGAGAACTATGGGTATGCAATTATGGGCCTAGGCGTGCAGGTGTTGGCTGGGACAGTTGTATTCGGACTGCACCGGGGATGCAAGTGATATTGCAAATTGGGCAAAGCTTATGCCCATACCTCCCAACCTCTAAGAGCAAAACCACTGGACAGAACCTAAACTGCTGGGGGGACAAATAGGGACAGAAAGCACATATTCCACTTACAATCTTAGAAAGCGGTTGAATAATAGGTTATGCAATAGCATGACTCTGAAGGATGTGGGGTCTTAAACCCAATTACTTGTCTGTATTTAATGGCATCAGTTCCCAGGTATTTGCCAGACAGGTGCAGATTGTAATAGGAACACACCAATATTATGAAGCAAACTCTGGATAGGCCACGGATTCTGTACAGTCGACAGGCATTCTTATGCCTAATGGGCAGCCAGTCCTGATATGGGTCCCACTGCAGCACAGTCCAGTTTACATGGCTAAGTATGGTATAACCATATGTGTTGTTGCATAACCCACTACACAACATTTACGAACACATGGTCGCAACACCCCACTGTAGGCATGTAAGCAGATGTAATAGGCATCACAAGGTATTACTGTAGTCCTCACCCCCACCCAGGGGTGTGAGTGTCCAACAAAAACACCAAATGCAGTGCATATGCACAGCTGTTGTCGTAGACAACATGACCAGCTGTTGACCTTCCCTGCAGCCATCCTGCACATCCCTGGATAATCCCCCTACTAACACCCCCCTTTGTGCTCCATGCACACTATGTACCTATCAGCCCCTGTTCCATTTCTATTAATGTCTATGGGTACACATAGGTGACACCCTCTTCCCTCCACTATATTGCCAGTATCTGGAACCCCAACCCACATGTAGTATCACAATTGTCCCACAGGACACATGTAAATAACACATGAAGGAACACCACAAGCACACCTGGAGCAGCACAGGTTCACCACCTTGCGAAACCACCCCACCTCACACTCTATACCACTACATCAACTAGTGATACCGACACCTCTTTTCCTGCCTAGCATACAAATACCTACATCCGACATACCTTCCCTATTGCTCCCCATCCCGTTATACCTATAGGCTACTATAGAGTTACAGTGTCACTCCCACTACTTACCTGCCTACTCCTTAGCTATTCACCTCTACTGTACTACACAGGTATGGAACAACTACACCTACGCTGAATACCTGCATGTGGCCTATCCAGACCTGTGAAACAGGAATCCTACCTCATCTTAAATTGATCTTTGTCAACAGTCATACCTGACATGTAAACCTGACCTAAGCATGGATAATACTGACAGTTTAATGTAAACTAAGCATGATTAATGGGGGACATAGTTATGTTATGTCTGTTAACATCTATGAATGTGAGCACCCCAGTATTAATTGGGATATGTAGCTGGGGTCAACGTGGAGCTCTACACTCTGGGCCACTGCTGACAATGGACAAGCATACAGTCCGTGTGTCCCGATTGACAGATGTGAACAAAATGCACAATGTTGCACGTGTGTATGCGGGAGCAAGTGGGTGTAAGCCTGTTTGGCTGCTGGTATGCGAGTACCACACTGATGAAGCAATGTAGAGGCTAACTGAGTGCAAGATGTCACAACCAGAGGTCAGTAATGCTGTGCTTCACGCAAACAAGTGCATACCCACCTACAAATCTTCTACAGTACCTTAGTCACTCTGTAGCCAATAGCTGTTGTCATGGCCATTAACAAAATAATCTGCAGTGCCAGGTTGCAAACCCCCAACTCTGCACACTATAGTAGACGTGAGTTCCACTAAGCCATGGCGGATACACATTCAGCTGCTGTGATCACAAACACATCATCCAGCACAGGCATCCAACAGTATAGGAAATGTATATAAGTGTGTAGATTAATACCAGAACAGGTGTCCATTGCTCAACCACAGTATTATGAGCAGTCTATGTGCAGCACAGAACAGTGCCTCTCCAATCATACTGTGAGAACAGTAGTCCTGCATACTACCGAAGGGAATAATGATATACGGTGCACACTGTGGGGGCGTGCGGGCATGCTACATGCACAGTATGTCACACCTAGGACATTGGTTCCCTGGAACTGGGAGATGAGGCTGGCCAGGTGTGTGAGCAAACCGCTGCTACACAATACCCTGGCAAGATGCTACCAGTGGGAGAAACACTGTAGACCAGCTAAGTCTACTCTTGACACAACAACAGGTCTATCCCTGGCGGGATGAACCAACAGTTGTGGGTCACATCGATGTCACCACCAGTATCCGAGGAGGATCAATGGAAGGCTGATATGTACATGGACTAAACAGATGAGGAGCCTGCAGACGCTTGGGTGGGGACAGTATACTGGAGGTGTACCGAGATGTGCAGAGGGAAATGTGTGGAGGTGTGGTATGGCAGGGCTAGCAACCGGGGAATGGATGGATGCTGTGTACGTGGAGATCAGGGGCCAGGGGAAGGGAACATGGGTATGTCATTATGGTAGACATATGCAAACAAAGCTAAACAGCAATAGTGTAGTGGCCAGAACATCTGCCTAACGTGCATGCATTCCTAGGTCGAGTACCACTGCAGCACATCCTATTTTCCATGTGATATCCGTATGTTAACTTCGTTGTGCTGTATAACCTACTAAGTAACATTTATATTTGCACAAAAGTACTGCCTTAAATACACATGTGAAGTGTCAGAATAACTAAGGCACTAGTAAGCATGTGTAAGCACATAACAGCAGTAGTACACATGGATAAGCAGTTGTAAGTGTGTGTAAGTGTATTCTCATGGGGGTAAGCATTGCCTACATAGATTGAGCTAAGTAGATGCTAGCTGAGTGTAAGGAAATGCAACCCAAGCTAAGCATTGCTTAGCTCTGCGCAAACCCGTGCACACCTGCATATGACTGTTCAAATGTCCCTAACTCACTCTCTATCCAACAGCCGATGTTCTGCCCTGAAACACAATATACAGCCTCTGGAAGTCCCACATCTGGGACGCTGCACATCATACACTACATGATTTACCATTAAACCATGACAGATGTACATAACCATTCATTCCACATACATATCATCCAGCACAATCAGTCAACAGCACAGGGAATGTAGTAATAACACACCACACAACCTCTTAATGCATGAATCCCGGACATAGTGCGCCACAATGTGGGTACATATAGGAATATCTGTCATATCCTGCTCTAATACACTTCAAACATTGCAAGTTACACAGTTATATGTGGTAGAACACATATATTGCTGGAGATGATACATCTGAAACACATACATGTCGGCAAGAATGACTGACCTCAGTCCTAAGGTAATCCATGTAAATTGCCAAGAGAATGAGGTACAGGCCACACATATAGGCTAAACATGCATGGACATATGGACAGCTATACATCTGTAAATGCTGAGAGATAGACAACTATAGGTATATATATATATATATATATATATATATATATATATATATATATATATATATGACTCACAAATAACCATATAACAGCAATCGTACATAGATAGATTAATATGTTCAGTGTATATATATATATATATATATATATATATATATATATATATATCTACATACATACACATATATATATATATGGATACATGTACATAGTTAGAGCTATATCAATGCCCAGTTCTATCCTCTATATATGGGGCTGTAACATATATACTTATGCAGATATACATAAATAAATAAATAAATAAATATATATATATATATATATATATATATATATATATATATATATATATATATATATATTGATATATATTTATATATATATATATATATATATAAATATACAGATAGACATGTGTATATGATTTCCACATGGGAATGGACTCCTGGCCCACTCCATACAACATAACAGACCATGAGCACAGTTAATGGGGATGGGGCACAAATGAGGGACACCTGGTAATTACTGCTATCTAACTCCCCCCCAGCCCTAATGGATATGCTGTGTAATCCAATATCGAGCACATGCAGTACTTGATAGCAGGACCCACAACAACACAGCTACAATGCTCCAACAGTTATCCATGTCACCTGTACATATCAGGCCAATATCTGTAACATATCATGCAGCTACGCCATTGTACCGCAGGGAATGTACTATGTTGAAGGGCTACACATTACAATTGTACAGATAAGCACACACATCCATAAAATGACAATCATGTATATATATATATATATATATATATATATATATATAGATAAGATATATGGGAAATATGGGTACATACCCATATACACAGACAAAGGGTATTAGTAGCCATACATGTGTAGCAGTAGTGTGGATGTACTGGGTGCAATGTATATCCCCAGCCACAAGCCCTGTAACCGATACATGTGACATGTGTGGTGTGGCAACCTGCCCCAGAAAGGGAATACTTACATTGCACTTATACCCACTCATAATTCAAAAGACATGACACGACACACATGTATGTATACACAGACAACCTTTATTTGTGTACCATACAATAATGTATGTGATTACTGACAGCACATGGATGTTGATGTATATAACCAGTGATGGATGCAAGGCCCACACAAAACAGTAGATGCAGACAATGGGGCTATATAACATACTATGGTGTCCAGGCTAAGCCCTTCAATTCGTACAACAGTTGACAACAGATTTGCCTGCACAATACGTAACAATCGACAATATCAGATGTAGTTCAGCGGGCTCCAGTTACACCCTGTAGTCAAGCCCTAGGGGGACATTCCTTACTTGTGGTAATGTCAATGTATCTGTCACATGTATGGTCACTGGCCAACAAATGTTGTGGGTGTCCACGCTATGACTGGGATGATAGTAGGAATGCTAGCAGTATTAATGATAGGCCATTACCTAACAACCAGTGGTGGCTGGTGACTTCAAATCAAAGGGGGCTGCAGGAGACAGGTGAATTGGTGGGCTCAATGGGAAGGGGTGTGGCCAACTAGAAAGGGGGTCTATGCTCAAAACCACAAAAACTGTAACTTTAATTAAATCCGCTGCCCTGGGTGCCAAACCGTCATTATGAGAGTCCAATCAAGACAAAATGAACTGTAGAAGAAAAAAAATATTTCAATGCTTTGGCTGCATGACAGCTTACTTAATATCTAGATGGAAACAAAAAGGCTGTGCGGCATGAACAAATAAATTACTTTTTTTAATACATTACTGGAATACCAGCCAAAATCAAGTATAAGAAAAACAAGCAGCACTCATCTCAAACCGCTTCTCCCTGTACTGCAGTTCTAATTATAATTTATATTCAGCTTTATTAAAGTACCAAGTAACATGCTGAAAGTAGCAATCTCTGTGATACCCCCACTTTTAAAAATGTTTCTTATCCAAAAAAGACCTGCTGCCTGACAACTATCTACTTGTTTCATGGAGAAAACATGATCAAAGTAAAAAATGAAAAGCAAACAAGAAACAAGCTCAAGATACATTGCTTAAAGGATTACTGTACAGGTAATGGAGCACACATGATAGATTGGCATTCTGCTTGATTTACAGGTAAAGCCTGCAAAGATGACTGCAAGTCTCCAACAAATTTAATGAGCTTCTTAAAATAATGTAATCCTGTCCTTTATTACAAATACCGTCATATGCATTTCAATACCCAAGGCTTATACATTATCTAGTTATGTAAGTATTATCTGCATAGCAACAACAGAAAGGCTTTCAATGTTGTCAATTCTTTAACAGTATGCTTATTAAAGCTTACTTGCATCTTACAATCTCAGACAAGTTTACCTGATGGTCATTAAAGCATTGCTACTTAAACACAGAGCAACAGGCACTTTCTGAGTAATAATAAGCATAAATCAACAGTATAAAAATATGACAGAAACCAGAACATTCTGCAAAATCAAGGACACTATAAAAGTAGCACTTGTGTCTACCATGGATGGGGGGATACTCTGCACATTTACACTGCATAACTGCCCCTTGCCTTGCTTGGACACATCCAGAGTCACTACATGGGGGAGTGGGGTGCAACAAGTCAAGTATGTCACAATTTGAAATGTCTCTGGCTGACTGTGATGGCCCTGACACATTTGTCATACCCCTCAACCTCAGAACAAGAAATATGGACAGAGCCATACATAGAAGTGGGACAAAGGCCCAAAAATAAGGACAATTTTTAAATGTTGCTCTTATAAACTTAGAATATAATAGAATAGTAGTCGTGCAATGGTATGAATTTTCTGAAATGTACGAAATCTGAAACTCAAATATATGTCATTATTTTCTAACTTCAGTCTTTAATGATTTGCCACTAATTTGCCAAAAAACACGATTTTATGAAAAATGGACCAAAAATGTGATGCAAAAATATAAAATAGCCACACAGTACAGCTGGGAACCTGTCAAAGAAGGGACACTTTTTTAATATTAGTACTGCTAACTTGCCCAGCTGACAAAATAAAATAACCTACATGCATTTCTGAAATAAAAGTAATCTATAACTCTGATTATTACAGTTATTTCTTAATTGTAAGCCCTCCATGTTTTCTTCCAAAATTGCCATTTTGCGGTGGGATTATTAGGGGAAGAGCAACATTTTGAGCCAAAATATGGGACAGTTGAGAGGTTTGGATATGCCTAATTCTATAAAGTAATTTATTTGCATGTACCTCTCAACCTGTTAATGCAGGAAACCTGGACAAGGCCAAATATACTGGAGGAACATATAAACAGTACTATAAATTGTTGTATAAACTGAGACAATTGATAGAATAACAGGTCTTACTTTAGCATGCATTTTTCTGAAGGTTATGAAGTCTGAAACTCAGAGTCTGTCATTATTTAGTGACTTAATTCCTACCACACATTCTATGAGGATCAAACCAAAAATAAGAAGCAAAAATCTATTCATTCTGTGAAAATCTGGACAATTGAGAGGTAAAGTTCAGCCGGGGCTGTCTTTGAGTTTGCCGCCCTTCCCCCTGACAAAATTATGGTCAAATGGAGCCTTCCTCCTGCAGCCATTCCAATGAACAATTACTTCGCTATTTCACCCCATTTACCATAAACACTAATGTGCATGCTGCTTTACTTCTACGATGATTTGGACTTCATGTGTAAGTTTTATTTTGCATTTTACAGCACAAACACTAACACATCTGCTAAATAAAGCAATGCAATCTCACAATGAAAAGAGACTTAGCATTAAAACTTCTCTGCCCTTGAAACTCACATTCATTGAAACAGCATTGAAACCCACATTCAAAGAAAATACATTTTGCCAGTGGCAGATAAAGATTAACTTTGGGTTGTTTTCAAATCATAGGCCCCTTGCACATGAAACATACACGTGGTCTTTGATACACCTTCCTGATTGTATTAAATTATATTCCTTGTACAATATAGTACAGTTGTTAGAGTGCGTTTTAAATTTGTTTTGAACATTTTTCCAGTAAACAATGAAACAAAATGCATGCACCAATAATGACAAAACTGCCCAGTTCAGAACATTTCTATCATAAAAGTCTACTCAAACTTCTGCAGTCCACCAGTATCAGTAAATATGTTTAATCTCTGAAGAAGAAAAAGTAATCTAAATAATTCCACATTAAAGAAATCTGTAACTAATGAAGAGGTTGCTGCTAGCAAACAACTTTATATTTCATTGTTTCATCTACAAATAAAGTGCCTGTTGCCCTTGAGCAATAAATTGCCTAAGTTGCATTAAAAAAAGATAAGCTAGTAATATTGCAATAGGGAATGGATGGCAAACTGATGACAGGTTTATAGTTACTAGGTATCTTCACTAAAAAGGACTGCAGCATCCACCCCCTTTACAATACAAGCAATGCATTTATCTACTGTGGGAGTAGAACCCACAGCCTTCTGCAGCAAATGCAAATACATTACCTATTGTGCTATTAACAACACAAGTAGCCTCCGCATAAGCAGCACTAAACTTTTGTTCCCCTGCAGCTCTCAGCTTCTTGTAAAATTTACTTGACACTCAGCTGCATCTCTGAACTTTGCAGCGCAAGAAATCTGGAAAAATCCAAAATTTGGGGGAGGGGGGGCAAAAGACCAAAACATAAGGACCCATTTTAAACATTGCTTGTATAATGTTGGAAAGTTGTTAGAATAAAATGCTGTGTTACCACCATACATTTCACTGCCAAGTATTGAACCCAGGACCATGTGCAAAACAGTCAGAACAGCATACCACTATGCCATATTATCAGCTTTTTGAGTGAATGGAAGACTGAAACTTAAATGGCTACCATTTAGTGAATTCAGTTCTCACCATAGCTGTCAACATCTTAGCACAAAACACCTGAACAAAGCCAATAATGGAGGAATACAGCCCCCAAACATATTCAGTGAGTTCAGTTATCACCATAGCTCTAAACCTTGACACAAAAAAACTGGACAAAGCCAATTATGGGGGAATACAGTCCAAAAAATAGGGATAAATATCCATTGAGGACACCAGAGCAAACCCACGGAGGACAGGCAGACTCCACACACAAGGAACTCCAACCAAGAATCAAAGCAGACAACCTGTAGCAGTCAGGCAACAATGCTACCACTGCACCACTGCACTACTTGCTGTGTTAAGCAACAAAAATACAGAGACCACAGATTTTATGAGGAATAGAACAGAACAATATGAGGCAAAAAGCTGCAAATGTTTTACAAACAGTGGTGGGATGAGAATTCAGGCTCTTGTCACTTGGGCCCACAGTACAAGATTCGAGCCTTATTCTCTACCCACCACCATGTAGCAACTGGAGCATTGCACACACACACACACTATGGCAGCTAGGTCCTGTATACACACCCTATCTGCAGCAGCCTGATGATCACCTTCCTCTGTCCTCCAGCCTGCGCAGGCTTTCTGGGTCTCCCAGCGAGATGTGAGTAGGCTGGAGCCTCCAGCCAGCATGTGGGAGATGCAGTCTGGTGTTTTTCTGGTCTAGCCCTCTGGGCTGGCAGGGTGAAGTTCCCTGCTTTCCATATCTGTACTGCCTAACAGAGCAGCCTGGAGTTCAGGAATGAAGCACGCATACGTGTGTGGCCTAACACAGCAGTCAGGAACTAAGCATGCATGCGTGGAGTTCCAGGTCTACTCGTAAAATTATTTTTTATTTTCTATTTATTTTATTCTTTTTACAGGTGGGGGGGCTGCAGTCCTATAGCACAATCCCCCCTGCTAACAACCCCCTACCTGTATCACAGCAGGACAAAGGCTGCCATATATGTGGAGGACAAAGGCAGGAATGGGGCCATACCCGCAATATTGCAGTTACACACCCTGGAACATGCTGGTGTTACAGGATGTGTTGCAACATACCCTAATGTAGGAATACATCAGGTACACAAATGGATATAGCCATGTACTGCTAGCACGCAACACACACACTGCCATTGTAATATCCCACACAGGACCTGTGTGGTGGACAGACAACACATGATAGGCACACCTCTGTCCAGCTAGAGGATAGGCCCACAGTAGTGAGCTATGCAGACAAACAGACTGCAGTCCAAGGTAAACTAGTATGTATACACACACACACACACACACACACACACACACACACACACACACACACACACACACACACACACACACACACACACACCCTGTAACACCAGTACTATGCAAAGCATTACACCACTCTACTCACAGTCTGTCTGTATGTCCCAATCCTCCTACATATATGTGGCTGCCCTGAGTGTGCAGGTTCTCCTTTAAGAGGTATTGCTACCTGTTGTCTGCAACATTGATGCCCACACACAGGAAGGATGCCCATCGCACAGGGAATGTACAGGGAATACGCCCACATGATGTAGGGATTCATAGTGACTGGTTGCCATGATAGTGGTAATTGGAAGCACTATACATGTGTACTCAGATATATATATATATATATATATATATATATATATATATATATATATATATATATATATATATATATATATATATATATATGTGTATATATATATATATATATATATATATATATATATATATATATATATATATATATGGCTATCTGGATAAGTACATGTCCATATCATCCCACCATATGTCCTGGCCATGGAGTGTAGCCCTTCCCCAGCCCCTATAGACCAAATGTAGTAGTGCAAGGGGATGTCTGGTATGTATAGCTGGTATATTAATAGATATTTGCTACTGTCATTGGGATTGTTGCCACAGACACGGTGTGTGTGGAAGGTGACATCTGCTCATAACATGCATGCCATTGGCTACTGACAGACATCCTAATGTTATCATGGTACAGTACCTGCATATATGGCAGGCTCGACAGCCATGTCACATCACAGGGTAGGAAACACCTGTGTGACAGTGCATAACCCCAACCAATGTGAACACAGCCGCATCCACATATGGTATGTTAGCATAATAGTACCAGTATATGGACTATTTGTCCTACACCATCTTCATATGTGCCACTCACAGAATGACCCTACAAATACTGAGCTACTACACAGTCTGGTCTGATGGCTGTCTGTGGTATGGGACATGTGTGTGTCTGGCCCTATACACATGTAATGTAAAATGGTACCATACAGTGGGGCAGCATGTAACAACAGATAGAAGGAGAGCTGGAACAATGACATCTACCACAGTCTGTACACAGGCCATAGTACATATTAACAATAAACACACTGCCGACATTCACCATCACTACACAGACCTCAGTACTGTACAAATATCCACAGGATTTCCAGGGTATGGCATTGGCATTAAGTGCAACCCCTACTGTACATGACATGTGTAGCACTCTGATATATCACCGGCGTATTATCAGATATGATGACAATATTTACGGTATACAACACATATGCACCACTTCATGCACATCATATGTACAAAGGTTGACAGAGGTATGGCTGACAGCACATACACAGGGCCAGTAGAGGCATGTTGCTGTGATACCCTCATTAATCTACCATTGTAATGGGGTTTGTTGCAACATACGTCCAATGAGGGATATGTAGTCAGTAACTGTCACGGCCTTCACCATCAACAGACTGCAATCCTCACACTACCTTCTGCATTCCACGGATAGATGCATCATGGCTAACACATGACACCAAAGGCACAACACTGCCCAGTCTGCAGATGAACCTACAGATGGGGATTCCTGATATACATGAAACTGACATGGCAGGTATTGTGACATGTACGACAGGTATATCCAGACAAACACTGTTAATCCAACATTACTCCATATGCAGTATAGCAGCACTTACAGTTCGTAGTTAGGTCAGTCACATCCCCCTCCTCTTTGTTGCCCTCTTCCCACAGTGTAGGTTGTTAGAGCTAAATCCCCAACCCATCTGAAATGCCGTTTGCCAAACGACAGTTCTAGCTCCTGCTCACAGTGACAGACAAGGGCCAACACCACCAGGATGTTCCCAGGTATTGGAGTGTGTTTACATGCAATTGGCTATGGGAATGTTACCACATCTGGGCCACATGCAATTGGCTAGGGAAGGGCTGCAATTCATGCAGAGGCCATCAGCTGATCATGAACATCACGTTATGCTGCCTCCTAAGCAATGCAGGTGTGCCCCCCCCCCACATCCACCAGAGAGGGAGTGGGGAGGCAGACAGAGGCAAATACAAGTCAGGGAGGGTAAAACCTACGCATGTTTGTGTCACACACCTACCAGCACAGGGTATCAAACACCCGACAGCTATGTAGTGTTATCACAGTTTGATGCTGTTATTGGATGTGCCACATGGGTTATCTGGTGGGGAGCACTCAGAACATATATGTGATGGTGAGTGACATCCACAACAGGGATACGGTAGAAATACAGTAGGTGACGTACACATGCCTGTCTGCATGAATAGGTGCCAGCATCAGCAAAGGCACACTCACACAGGGGTGCACACTCATTAACACACTTGGCAGGGCCAGGAGTGCAAACTGTCACTAGTGGGATTGCCGCAACACATTAATGTGCAGGGAACACATGCACCACATGGGTGATACGGAGGTTGTATGGGCAGTGAGTATGAGGGGTTGCAGACATAAGGCAGCATGCTTCACTGTGCCCCTGGGGGGAGTAGTGCATGTGGGTGTGGACATACACACCATACAACACACACACAAACACACAGGGCCCAGTTTGGACATGCATGGGTGCATGTCTGCATGGGTGTGTGGTAGCCAACAGTGCCAGCAGGCTATACAAGGGTAGGTGATGGGTATACCTTGGCATCAGTCCACATGACAATGGTATGAATTGTGGTACAGGCCTGTAGCTTCTACATTTGCCCACACAGGTGGGTATTGCATCTCTCTTCCAGTCACCTGGGTGTGGCCAAAAAAAAAAAGGAGGTCATTGTCCCACTGTACTCATCCCTCATTAGACCCATTATAGAATACAACGCCCCATTTGGTATGTACCTCTCAAGACATCTGCAACAACTGGAAAGGCCACAGAAATACCTCACTAAAAGAATTACAGGCCTAAAGCAGATGACCTACACTGACCACCTTAAAAAACTCCAGCTATACTCTGTCGCATATCGTCTACTCAGAGGTGATCTCTGTTTAACATACAAGGCCATGTCAAACCCAGAGCTTTTGGACATGCTACACTTAAATAAATCCCAATCCCTCAGAGCCACACGCTCCAGGGATCTAAACCTTTTTCATCAGAATAAACAAAACATGCTGGAGGGATAGGTTCCTGACCCAGAGACTCCCCATACTCTGGAATAGATTGCCCATACCTGTCAAGCAGATTGCCTCTTTGGCCCTCTTCAAAAGGAACCTTGACTATTGGATGGGAGAAAGGAAATTCACCTCGGGGATCACATCAGTCACCCTGCTAGACAGGAGTCCATGGAAGTAAATGGTGTGGGAAGAAATAGCCAGGGAATTGTTATGGCTAGGCTTGTATAGGCCCTAGGGCTGATAGCTTAGTACCAACCTATGAACCTATAAGAGGTGCACTTCTAGGTGAGTGACATCAGCAGCTTTGCCAAAGTTGAATATATGTATTGCACAGAGTGTGAGTAGCCTAACAAGCATTTCGCTCTACACAGTCAGAGGCAGACAGGCACACACACACACACAAACACACGCTCACACAATTGACAGGTCTGGGGATAGTACTACCACCTAACTACTCTGTCACTACAGCAGTATGCAGTTATGGGGAGCACCATGCATATTACTGAGCTATAGCTCTCCCAATGGTGTAATTCAGATAGGATGACCTCAGCCGGCTTGTCATACTACTGCTATGGGGAGGGCAGTGTGTGCATGGGCCATACCCCATTCATGTAGGGGTTGACATGCCACATGCGGGCACACATGGGGTCATATGTCACAGGTGCGTGTATACAGCTACTAGTTGGCTGCTTCCTTGTACAGTCTTGTTGCACAGCTGACATGTACACCACATAGTCTGTCATGCTGACAGGTACTAGTGGCTAGTACCCGCTGTGGGATACATCTGCACCTCATGTGTTGGGAGTCCCTTGGCTGTGTGCCAGTTGGGACAGACTTGCATGGCTCCTTGTCATGGTCATTCTCTTCCACACATCTATGCCCATGTACCTGTGGCTTATTATAGTGTGTTGTCCTTACATATTTGTCTGTATTCCTATCCACTGTGTGTGCAAGGCAGGAGTGGTGCATACTGACATGTCCGCACTGAGAACTGCAACTTCCTGATATGTCTGGTCCACTGGTCTTTGCAGCCATGGTGTGCGAGCATGCCCAATATGACCTTTCAGTATGTTGTTGACTGACATTGCCTTCATTCCTCTAAGTGTGTGAGCATGCTCAGTATGGCCATCTGTGTTGCATGTGTGGATTACGTCCAGGTTGTTTGTACTGCAGCACTGACCTTTTGTTGTACACTGACAGGTAGTATGCTGTGTCTGCAAGGTATCCATCAGTCATTTGCCATGGACTGTTGCTACATTTCTGCATAGCGGGGGTGACACCTGACTGTTTCTACTGTTCTATACAGGGGTGGGGGAGCACACCTGACTGTTACTCTATGTGTACCTTGGATGAGGGGGGCACACCTGACACTTGTAAACATTTTCTAGGATTGTACTGGTATGTCAGATACTCCATTTCAGTTTGTAGTCTTACCTATCCTGCTGGCTAGGGCTTACCAGTGTAGTACAGATCCTAGCTTTGTTTACCTACTTATTAGTGTCTGACTTCCTAGCCTTCACAACTTATATTCAACTGTCTAGCCTGCTGCGGTCTGTCTGTGTAGGCCTGGGGAAGGGGTTAACCATAGGGCACATTCGGAGGCCATAGTACAGCATTTGTTTGTGTTTGTCTTCACCTGTCCTGCTGGCTGAGACTGTTGCTGGGTATGTGATCCTTCCTGACTGGTATGTGTGGCTCTTATGGACACCCCTGTCACTCAGGCCATTTCCTGCCATGGGTTTGTCATCATGTGTAGTACTGGCTACTGTTGTGACTCCAGTATGTTACAGATCTCATGCTGCCACTATGGGTGTCTACTCTCTGCTGCCTTGACATCCGGCCACCCAATCCCCTTGCATGTTCACATCCATACCATAGCTGCAGGTAAAAACACATTCTACTCCATTTGGCAATTGGTAGGTTGATTGACTTACCTTGAGGGTGTGCTGGACTTGAGGATGGTGTTGGAGGGCTGCCTATGTCAGATGCACATAGTACATTCCCTATACATGGTTGGGCACAGGTAGTGTCATGTCTGGCATCCCTTTTACTGTCTGTGCGAGTCAGAGAAAGATGTCATTCCCTGGGGCCCTACTGTGTCAGTGCATATGCTATGCGTTGCCTCTTTGTCAAGGCCAGGGCATACTGGGCGTGCCCCCTTCTGCCTACTGTTGCAGGCTCAGGTTGTTCTTCCTCAAAGTCACTCTGTACCTGTACAGGCCTTGGCATTGGTGGGGGGCTGTGTGGCCTTGCCCCATGCTGTTCCTGCTGCAGCTGTTTCTGCAAGATCATATTGTGTAGCATAGCACATGCCATTACTATTTGGGTACATGTAGCTGGTGAATACTGCAGGGCTCCACCGGATGTGTTCAGACACCAGAACCGTGACCGGAGCATCCCAAACACATGCTGTATTATATATCTGGCCTGTGCGTGTGCATCATTATGGCGTTGTTGTTCAGGTGTGTGTGCATTTCTGATGGGTGTCATCAGCCACGGCTCCAATGGGTACCCAGCATCCCCCACTAGGTGACCATAGGGAAAGTCCACATCGGCAAATCTGTGGTACAGCTGCGTCAATTGCCATATGTGTGAATCGTCATAACTTCCAGGGCAGCCAGCACACACATTCAGTATAATGCCCTGGGCATCAGATATGACCTGGCAGTTGATGGAGGGGATGCCCTGCAGTTGATGTAGGCCCTACCCTGCTCACCAGGTGGTGCTTTGATGCATAAGTGCATGCAGTCTATAGCACCCACTACCCCAGGGTAGTTAGCCATTTGATGGAAGAGACGCATATTGCGGGTCAACACCTCACATCTGTTGAGGAAATATACGTGCTCACTGGCATGTGCTGACATGGCATCCAGGAACTGGTGGAATACTCTAGATGCTGATGCCTGTAAGATGCCCATGTTTTCCCCAGTTGTAGTTTGGGAGGTACCTGTGGCTAGTATACCTAGGCCTACACATACCTTGGTATCCACTGGGATCAGTTCCCCTCGGCCAGTGTGGTGTATCAGGTGTGGCCTGCACAGCTCAATGATTTGCTGTAGAAGGTCTCTGTCCACCCTATAGCTCTCCACTATCTCTAGTTCATGTAGCCCCTGGTAGGTTACCCTGGGTCTGTACACTCTTCTCTGTCTTCTCACTGTGGGTTGTTCGGCAGCATTGACATCCTCACCACCATCAGCCTCTTGCATATGTTGCCTGCTGCAGCCCTTCTCATTTTGTAGGTTTAGTTTTTAAATTTCCCTGCTTGTATACACCGGAGGTGTAGAGTGTGGAAAAACCAGGAGGGTAGGTGTTTACTTGGTTTATAGTGGTGTTCTGGGCTGGGCTGGTCTGCTTCCTGTGTGATTAGTTGATTCTGATACATTTCACCTAGCAGCTCAGCTAGTTCTCCTTGATTACCTTCCTACTGCTGTTTTCCCTTCCCATTGCCTCCCTGTTTACGCCCGTGTGTGCGCCACACAAATGCAGAGCTCAAATGTGCACAGAGCTGATTTTTCCTGGTTTAACTTCCTATTTCTTCCTGTAAAACACACTGCGCAGCACGCACACCCACTTACACTTTGTAAAGAGTGCTAGGCAGGTTTAGACACACCCCTAGCTTAGCTGTGCTAAGCTAGGAGCAATCCTGAGCCACAGGGCTCCAATCCACTTACAGTATGCCTGACACACACACCCATGATGTCACCTATATCCTAGTCTTGCACCCAGCTATTTATACTCTTACACTTTTGGGACCTGTCTCACACCTGGGAAAATCTGGGATTCACTAACCCTTCCCTCATTTGCATAGGATTGCCTGCTAATGCATAGTTAAATGTCCCACACTGAGCCTCCCCCTTAGCAACCATTACTCACTGGCAAGGTTGTCTTCTGACTGCCTTTGACTTGCATGGCAGAATACTGATTTCAGTTAGAATGCTTATTTTAGGTTTATTTTATTATTTTTATTTTCCCCCGATCCCGTTTGCCCATCGTTACCCTATGCTTAACCAGGCGAGATCGGCAAAAAGAAAATTACAAGTTGTTTATTTTTGTTTTTAAAAGTTTGCAATTCCAATGGCCTTCTACTTGGACATTGGCATGCTTCCTTAATGATATGCAGCCTTTATTTGGAGCTGTCATAGTTCCATTTTGTAGGTTGCAGAACTGTACTCGGTTACTAACCGAGTATATTTCTGCACACTGCACTCATCCTGCACAGACGGCTGCCAGCTTCCTGGATCACATATTACCCTCATTTGCATAATTTTCACCTGCAAATGAGGGTGATTTGCATACAGGAGCTCAGTGCATGTGGAATTAGCCTAAGAGCTCATGTGCACTTCCCGGGAGCTCGTTCCTGGATCGCACGTCGGCCATATTGCTAAAAATAGCTCTTAAACTAATCCTGCACACTATAAAGGGCTTCATAAATCCGGGGGACTATCTTGTTCCATAATGTATTTACTGTCAGCTTAGGCTATAAATATTCATTAAAATGTGAAGGTATATTTTAAGTAACAATAATGTACAAAGGACAGGATGCATCATTCCATAATTTAAGACAGACTTCCTTATACCCACCATATGATCATAGGATCATAGGAGTTTACTAGGCTATCGAGCCAGAGGTCATTTCAAGGCTAGTTGTTTCATTCTAATGTAATATAGCATACTCTAATCAATACCCAGGATTGTATTTAGTAATGACTGCCTATGTCCAGGAGGATTGTGGGTGTTATCCTCTGTAAGAATTTACAGTGCCCCATCCACTCATCCAGGTTTCTCTTGAACAGTGTCATAGAGATGCTCTATTTCACATGAATTGATAGTCTATTCCAAAGAAGTGGCAGTCACTCAGAGACAAATCTGTCTCTCCAGCATGTCCTATTCATGTCACAGACCATATTTAGGTTGCTGGAACAGGCAGATCTAGTCCTGCTTGATTTACAAATGTGCAGCAAATTCATTAGGTTTGGGTCTGAGATTGCTCTATAAACCAGGCATAATAAGTCTCCCCTAAGAAGTCTATATGGTACAGAGTATAGTGACAGGGACTTTATTCGGTCTGTGTAAGAAACATGTTGGAGTCCCTTGATCTTCTTTGTTAGAAACCTCTGTGGTCTCTCCGTTTGTTGCAGTTGCTTTGTATGGTGCATGCCAAAAGGGGCATTATACTTAATTATGAGCCTGATTAGTGATGAGTATAGGGGTGTTATAACCTCCTTAGCTCTAGAGTTGATGCCTTTACTAATCAAGTGTGCTGCATTGAAAGCCTTTCTTACTACAGTAGACACATAGTGGTCAAAGTTAAGATAGCTGTCAACTTGTGATCCCAGATCCCTTACCACTCCATAGGTCCTTAGGGTATTGTTGTTGATTTGATAGTGTGAAGGGATATTGTTTTTGCTGAAGGGGATAATGATGCATTTCTTTGCATTCAGTTTGAGACCATGATTAAGACACCAGTCGTTGGTCTGCATAAGACACACACGCAGACACACACACACACACACACACACACACACACACACACACACACACACACACACACATACATACAGACAACTATCCTAATATTTCACCATGACTGAAACTAAACAAGACTCCTTGGTACTTGCAGATGGATAATCTTGACTGAACAAAATGCGGCAGAATTTACATAATGGCTGTGCACCTTTGAAGGTGTTTATGCCAAGGTGCTAGAAGTGAATTGATTGGATTGATGTGCAATGTTAAATTCATGTTGTTTGAATAATATTGAGTTCAGAACTAGAGCATAAACCTTATCCACTTTAGTATATCTAAATGTATATTTTTGTACAAATTATTTATGATTCATAATCATTGTAATGCATTTTGAGGCTTATTCAGAAATGTTGCTGTGAGATGTACATGAGGGATACAAATCATGGTAATAATTTCATATTCAGAGACCGCTCTACCACTGTGCTGTAGCACAAAAATGTGCAGCACTGTGGTAGGCTGTCTCCACAACAGGGTAAAATGCTTATGAGGCATTCCTGGGGAGAGGCATATGCTAATTAACCATGTGCTGTCCCAAGAGCTGTCAGTGGTATGGCATCACTCTGCTGTGTAAAGCAACATGACTGCTCACAGCTGCTTTTGTTAGTGAAATGCTCAAAAGTTTGTGTTCATCCATAGCAGTAGTTCAGCTGACAAGTAGTATTGGGTATGTGTGTGTGTTAATGCATTTGTGTGTGTGCATGTGTGGCTGCATGTGTAAGTGCATGCATGAGTGTGTCTACCTGGGAGGTTGCAATAGGTGAGGTTAGTTGGGGGATAGGATAGTTATGTCTATGTGTGTGTGTGTGTGTGTGTGTGTGTGTGTGTGTGTGTGTGTGTGTGTGTGTGTGTATAGATCAGCTTATACATATCTGTCAACATACAGATATATATGTATATACATGTATGTCTGCATCTATTATAGGTGGACAAGCCTGGAACTTTTGAAGGAGAGCCAAGCCAGAGCCGAGCCAATGGTCTGGTCTGTCTCTTAGAGGCCAATAACAGCTGAGCCAGAGCAGGCAATTGCACAATTGCAGCATTAGCGCTGTTACTAATGGCTCAAGAGCACTTACAAGCCTAGCCAGTTTTACCAATATTTTATCCAAATGGGGTTTTGACTATTTTTACAGACTGCCTCTGGCCATAATTGACATAGTCTCCACCACACTAGTGAATCTGTGATTTCCCATCCATCAGTCCAGATTGCACTTGAATGTGGTTAGGGAAGTGCTTTGCTTCATGTGAATAAGAAGCCTATTCCAGAAGAGGGGCAATCTCTGAGACACATATATTTCTCTACAGCATGATCTATACATGTCAGAGATCACATTTAGATCTTAGGAGTGGTTAACCCTCATGCAGTTAGTTTTGCAAATATGCAACATTTCCAACAGGGCTGGGTCAGAAACTGCCTTGTAGGTCAGACACAGATCATAAATTAGTAATTGTTAGGAAATTTAATACAGTGATAGGGCTTTTAATCAGTCTACATATGACATGTTGGTTATACCTTACATTTTTTGGTGAGAAACCTGTGAGGATGCTCCAACTGTTGTAGGTGCTTGAGGAGGTACATGTCAAAGGTGCATTGTACCCAATTATTGGTCTAATGAGGGCTGAGTACAGTGGTGCTATGACATCCTTAGATATGGATGTCATGACCTTACTTATAAACTGAGCTACACAGAAGGATTTCCTCACCACAGTGGATAAATGGTGGTCAAAGTTCAAATTACTATCTATCTGAGTATGCAAATATCTCACCACTGGGTCCACTCTTGGGGGTTGCTATCAGTGTTGTTATTTGCATGGGTATTTGATTTCCCAAAAGGTATTATTATGTACTTCTTCACAATTAGTTTGAGGCCATGACTCTGACTCCAATCATTAGTCTGCATCAGATCTTTATGTAGGATATCAAAATTGGTTGGGCAGTCAATGATTGACCCCAACTTGCAGTCATCAGCAGTCTTGGTCAGCCTAAGGCCATCTACATTTGGCTACATATGTAATACATATTACTACAGTTACAGCCAAATAGACATTGACATTGCCAGCATTCACTCAAATGAATTATTGCTAATGGTATGTTGATTAAACTTGATAACAGCTTGTACCCAGCTGCCTCCTTCACTGTACCCAAGCTACAGGTCTGTTGACAATGAAAAATGGGAACAAATCGTAATAAGCAACAGCATACAAGTACACCACTCTGTATGCAGGAACAGAAATGTTGCCCTGGCTTGTGAAAAAAAATATTTTTTTTTCCTTTCTGGTGTAATGAAGATTTAGTGCAACCACACTTTACAAGAAATGGTCAAACAATCCCAAGGTAAAAACTAGATACACTGTCTAATTGGAACAAAAAAAGCCTTTTGAAATGCCAGATTTTGTTAGCTTAAGAAACCATACTTCAGTTTCCTTAAGGCAACACACAGTAATAAAAATTAATAATGTTAATAACCTATTTGGGAACACACACATTGTTCCAGTGGACTGTGCCCCTTTTGGGAAAGTACACCACCTCTGACTATGAAGTTGCTACAAAATATAATAATAGCAAACTTTGCTCTTTGATGGATACTGCCATTCAACAAGCCATATCAGCCATAACTGCCCTTTGCTGTCATATATTCTATACCCCCAATCACCTTTCTGTACACTAATTTCTCACCAAGAAAAGAATGAAAACATGTAGGAAATACAGCAACACTTTGCTATTTCAGTTTGTGATTGGCAAACAAATACACTGCCCTCAACAAGTCATAACACTTTCATTTTCTCACAGTAACTATATGATGGTCTTGTGCTTTCTTGTACAAGATGCCTCTACACCCCTTCCCCAAAAATTCAGGCTCGTTCTCTGCACATGTCTGATGCTTGATGGTGATGAGATTAAAAGAAAACATGAAACAACTGCTACAATAATATAGTAATTTCAACATGTTGCTCTTGAACACATATACTCACCCCCCAAACACCCAATAAGTATGTCTCAGAATTTCACAGCATTGAGCTAAAAGGGACAATTGAGAGACTGGAGCTAATCTCGACAAAAACAAAGAAACATGCCCATGCTGTCCTTAATATCAGCAGCCTTTCCAAGCTCTCTTGATCTCTCCTTCTCTCAGTGAAACAGGCTCCTCCCTCCATGGAAACAAGCAAGCAGTCTGGAGTAAAGGAAATAATGCACTCCTCACCCTAAAAATGAGCTGCACATCTTTTTATTAAATAATTGCCCAAGTTCAATGTCTTGCAATACTTTTCTCCCATGAAAAATATTTAAATCTTCTTCCTTTACAACACTATGGCATGTGATACCACCCTGTCTATTATACCAGCCAACCACAATGCTTAGATGTACAGACTTGACATGATAGAAAGCATTCAAAACTTGCATGGCTGATCTGAATCAACAGTCAGCAGTTCCTCAAAAAAAAAATTGTGATTGTGGCTTTGCTCTTTCTTAGCTTTTTAACCTGCTGGATCATGAATCAGAGTCTAACTTATACTCAAGCTTGAGCTAAGCTCAAGCTGGGTCTGGCTTACCCAGCTCTAGTATCTACAACTATGCATGTTTATATATACATACACTATTCATTCCTCTGCAATGCCTTACCAACTCCAATGTTTACTAGTACTCTCACTCCTGACTACTGTTACCACTACTTACCTCTTAACCTCCTATGAACAACCCATTTTCTCTACTCTTATCATCCCTTCCAAACAAACTGCAACACCTTTTCCAACTTTAACCACAAGCCTTCTCAATGCCATCTACAAGCCCAGTTACTTTCAAGCTAAATATCATCGACTAATTCATATTAAATACTCAATTCTTAACAATAGAAAGTTATTTGACTACCATTGTAAACCTCCCCAATACTTCAGCTTTACATTACTCCACTCCTTAATAGATGGAGACATTCATCCCAACCCAGGTCCAAAGACTCACCCATCCCCTACTAACGATAACCAATATAATACAATCCCTTTACCATCAACCAAACCCTCTAAATCACTCTCAATAGCTCATCTAAACATACATAGTATATGCAACAAAATACCACAAATTCATGCTCTCCTGGACATTCAGCAGTTTGACATCCTCTGCTTAACTGAAACATGGCTCAAACCCACAATAAAAGATATTGAAATTATCCCCCCAGGCCATAATATCTTTCGACAAGACCGCATAAATAAAAAAGGTGAAGGGGTAGCCATTCTCTATAAAGCAGGACTACAAATCAGCAAAATAAACCATAAACTACCCTCAGAAAACAACATAGAAATAATTATTTCTAAACTGCAGCTTAACCCCCAAAAAACAGTTAACATCATCTGCACCTATCTTCCACCAGGTAAAAATCATACAATACTAGAAGACTTACTAAACTGGCTTTCTTCAAATCTCCCCCAAGAAACAATACTACTAGGAGACTTTAATATTGACTGGAATTTATGTAACAATACCAATCCATCCACTCTGATCAACCTGTATGGCTTCTCACAAGCTATAAACTCTCCAACTAGAACAAATAAACTTAATAATAAAGAAAGCATCCTGGATTGGATACTAACAAATTGTCTACAGCAAAACTATACAACAGGAACCCTCCCAGATGACCTTAGTGATCACTCTCTAATATATATAATCAGACATAAAACAAGTTTAAATATCTCTACTTCAGTCAGAACTGTCCGTAGCAAAAAACATTTTGACCACGAACTGTTCCTAACCGAACTTAAACAATGCAACTGGTCACCACTTAAGTACCTCCCAATAAATGAAGCAGTAACTTATTTCAATACCACTTTCCTAGCAATCCTAGATCATCATGCCCCAATGCGTTCCATAAGAATGAAAAATAAACCGGCACCATGGCTCTCAAATCAGACTAAGAAGCTAATCCTTAGCAGGAACAAATCTTGGGCTAAATGGCGTACCACAAAAGACAAAATTGATCACCAAACTTTTAGGCAACAAAGAAACATAACAAAAAAAGCTGTCCTACAAGATAAAAAGAACTTTTATATCCAACTTCAAAAATCATCCCTTCAGCAACCACAAACGTTCTGGTCTACTATAAACAGACTACTATCCCCAGGTAAAGTAGCCAAGCCTAATCCACTAGGATCCAACCCTGACTGTCCAACACAAACAGCAAATGCTTTTAATACATTCTTTACTTCTGCTGTACTAAATCTAGCAAATCAACAAAACCCTGATACCTCCATTTTGCCCAGTACAAACTCCACTCCGCCCCCTTTCCACCTTGAACCTATACCCACCTCCTATATCTCTTCCTTACTTCAAAAATTAAAACCTACTACCCCCTCAGCTGATAAATTACCAGGAGAATACCTCCGACTAGGAGCCTCAGCCATTGTCTACCCAATCTCCATATTGATCAATAGAACCATAAAAGAAGGCACTATCCCATCCATTTGGAAAATCTCACACATTATTCCTCTTCACAAAGGTGGTGACTCCACTGAGTACTCTAACTTTCGTCCCATAGCTCTACTGTCTCCACTTGCTAAAATAATGGAGAAATGTATTCACAAACAATTAATAACCCACCTACTCTGCTATAATCTCTTAGCTAACTGTCAACATGGTTTCCAGCCATTCCACAGTACCACCACAGCCTTGCTATCCTTTACCAACTGCATCAACAAAAATCGCAACAATAATATTCTTTCCTCAGCATTCTTTGTAGACCTATCTAAAGCCTTCAACATGGTCAACCATCAACTTCTCCTCCACCTACTAAAGTTGCTATCTCTTGATAATCCTGCAATGAACTGGTTTACATCCTACCTGGAAAACCGAAAACAAGCAGTTCTCTGGCAAAACCATCTTTCAGACCTCCTTCCCACCTCCCTAGGTGTCCCACAGGGCTCCATTTTAGGTCCACTATTGTTTTCCACTTTTATAAATGACCTTCATCTCTCTATTCCACTCTCTACCTGCATTCAATCTGCTGATGACTCTACAATCATTTGTTCTGCTTCTTCCCAAACTGAACTTCATTCTCTCACACAAAAATCCTTCACCACTATAGAACAATGGCTCTCCAACCACTGTCTTCTTCTCAACCCAAAAAAAAACAAACTATTGCTCTTTACACCCTCTCACTTGTCTCCCCCTCTTCATTTTACACTTATATCCAGCAATGGTACCATTATTTCTCCAGACCCGATCACCACACTCCTACGTATTACAATTGATAATCAACTAAAGTTCGACACTCACATAAACACTACAATAAAATCTATTAACAAAAACCTTGGATCCCTCTATAGAATCAAACATTTCCTGACACCACTAGCCAAAACTACAATAGCTAGAACCCACTTAATCTCTACCCTATTATATGCTTCCCCCATATATACCAATCTGTCTAAAAATAATCTCAACAAACTAGCTAGATCATATAATAATATTGCCAGATTTGCCACTAACTCTCGATACAGGACTAATCACTGTCAGAATCTAAAACAAATAGGCTGGCTTGAATTACCTCACCTATTACAATTTAACCAACTTATAATTGCCCATTAAGCCCTACACCAACCCAACAACACCCCAATTCTCTCTACCCTCATAACGCCATATAATAACTTGAGAAATCTACGTTCCACTAACAAAATGTTGATTCACACTTCCTTATCAAATAATTTAGCAGGGGACTCCATATTCTCTAATTCAGTTGGTAAAATATGGAATCACTTACCACAAAACCTTACAACCCTAACCTCTCTCCCACTATTCAAAACTAACCTAAAACATTTCCTCTTGAACCACTGGTTATGCTCTTGTACCAGCCCTGACTAACTGGTGTTTTCAAACTATCTGTTACCATCAAAACATAATATTCTCTTTCAGAACTCCTCAGGGACCTATTTTCTAAACTAACCTTCCTTTCTCAATTCCTTACACTGTCTTTCCTGAGTACTACTTACCATGCTGAACACTTCTACTCATTTTCTTTCAATGCTTTTTGTAAATTTTGTTACATTGAAGATGATTAATTCTATTTTATGTCACGTGCTAATTTTTTTTTTTGTATTAGATGTTTCTGTTTCTGTATATTTTTCAATATGTATTATAAAATGTCTTTTAACTTGGAGCTTTTCTCTCCCGGCCTCCACTGAAAATGGACATGTATTCAGTTGGACTAGCCTGGTTAACAAATGTAAAATAAAATAATATATATATATATATATATATATATATATATATATATATATATATATATATATATATATATATATATGTGTGTGTGTGTGTATGTGTCACTTACCCAGAATTTACATCCACGAGATAACTTTGCAGACAACTTTATTTTAATGAAAACCCGAATCATTGGAGTTTTACTCTGGGAAATTAACCACTTGGCCACCACAAAAAAAAAGAAAATGAATGGAAGGAAATCAAACCCACCCAAGTGGGGTGCTGCACCCCAGATTGCCCTATAGTGGGGGAAAGGGCAAAGTTCGCCATGGTGGCCAAGTGTTAATTCCCGCAGTAAAACTCTGGTGATCTAGGTTTTCGTTAAAATAAAGTTTTCAGCAAAGTCATCTCATGGATGTGACTTTTGGGTAAGTGAAATTTCGATAATAACAGGTAGACCCATATATATGTGTGTACATATATATATATATATATATATATATATATATATATAGATATAGATATAGATATGTGTGTGTGTGTGTGTGTGTGTGTGTGTGTGTGTAAAGGTGAGTGGGTGATTGGGGACCTGTCATACATCCGCACTCCCCTAGACTAATGAAGTGAGCCCACAGCAATTGAAAAGCAAGTGCGACCGGAGGTGGCAGAACAGGAAGAAATGAAGAAAATCAGAGAATTGGACCTTTTGGACTTACATTACTAATGATGTTGTCACATGTAATGAGGAGCATAATAACAGGTGTGTCTTGAATAATGTAAATAGTTCACATTCAGTGAGTCAAAGTGAAATGTTAAATATTATTAATCTATCAAATTTGCAGTTAGATGATAACATGCATAGTTTACTTTTGAAAGGAATGAAATTTGTGCCAACATATTTTCCAGCTTTGGCAGACATAATGTTAGAAATATATACTTTATGTTGCAAACTACATTTAAAGGCATTTTTTTATAAAACAAATTCAGAAAATGCAAATGGTAATGTAATGTGTAGCAATGATGAGGATGAGGAACCATTGCTAGATTTGTCACTGCATAAAAATGAGTTAGTGGATATTTGTGCTTATGAACAAGAGCTTGGAGGTAATAGAGACAGTGTTGGGGATGGTTTTTCATATTACACTGGCTATGGAAAATTTAGTATTCCTAAGGTTCCTTATGTTAGCACTTTTTATCCACCTAGAACTGTCTCAGCCATAATCCATTTTGAGAAGGTATTATACAAACAGTTGCATGTTGAATATAAAAATTGTTATGACAGTTATAAGCCCCATAACTTGAAAAAGCATGAACAGAATGCATTAATGCAGTTAAGAGGCTTGAATAAAGATTATGTTTTTGCACAGGTAGATAAGAGGGGGTAATTGGGTAATAATGTCTAGAGTGAAATACAACAATATGGTGAAGGAATTGTTGCAGGACGTTGGTGTTTATGAACAGGTGCAGTCAAATGTTCTGGATACATATAATGACTTGTTGCTGGAATTACTTGAAAGGGAGAGACACTGGGATTTTTTTTCCACCACTGATGTCAAAAAGTTACATGTACAATATCCTATAATGGCTATGTGTTATGCCATTCCCAATGTACACAAGGACTAAACAAATCCCCCTGGGAGACCCATAGTGTCAGGGGTGGGGGGATATTTCCAGAATATTGGCATTTTTCTGGATGCACAGTTGAAAGAGCATTTGAAGTGAGTCCCTTCACACATTAGAAATGGTAAAGAGTTCACAGACACTTTGGGAGGTACTGAGTGGCAAGAGGATTTTTTTCTGGGCAACTGTTGATATCAAGTCCTTGTATACCAATATTTCTCATCACTGGGGTCTGGAAGCAGTAGACAGACTATTGGGGGAAGGTCCCAGAACAAGTTATATTTTACAGCTGTTGGAGTTTGCACTGACACACAATGTATTTAGTTTTGAGGACATTTTTTTTCTACAGAGAACAGGAACTGCTATGGGGGCATCTTTTGCCCCATCTTATGCCATAATTTTTATGGGTTGTTTTCAGGAGAGCTGTGTTTATAGGAATACATATTTTTGGGAAAATGTTATAGTTTTCAAACACTATATTGATGATTTGTTTTTTATATGTAGAGGGGAGATTAGTCTTTTTGAACAGTTCATGTTGGAACTAAATCAGAATCAGTATGGCATCACAGTATCCTATCAAACTTAATAGAAATAAGATACAGTTTCTAGATTTGGAGTTCTTTGTGGATAAAGACAAGCTAGTGTATTTTAAACCATTTTATAAGGAAACAGTGGCTAATAATTTTTTGAGTGCAGACAGCATACATCCAGAACATTTACTTGATTCACTCCCTTATGGAGAATTCAAGCGCATTAGTGACAATGTTCATGACAGAACCACATTGGGTGGGGAATTTAACATTGTTAGATGCAAGCTGGCGAAGAGAGGGCGTTCTAGCTAGGTGTTAAATAGGGCTTAGGAAAAAGTGAGAAAGCAAATTGCTGGTTGGAGAGTATGGAGTTATGCAATATATCATGGGTGTGGAGATTATCATAAAGTGGGCAAGGATGATATATTTTTTGTTAACACATTTTCCCCTTCTTCAGCTACATTGAAGGAATTAGTGCACAGGTTTTGACCTATTAAACAGCAGGATGAGGAAGTGGGCAACATTTTCAAGGGCAGGGTTGTTTTTTCTCATAGTAGATTTCACAACCTGAAGGAATTATTGAACAGTATGGTAAGTAGGATGGAAACCGGTTCTAATACAGTAGGCACCTTTAGATGTGGAAGGTGAAGGTGTGTGACAAAGTCAAGAACATGTCAGGTACTTTGATTATTGGAAAGAAGTTCATTCCTGTGATCTTACAATTGCAGTACCAGTGGGGTTGTATATGCCATTGGATGTGATTGCCTACCTGTAAAGTGGTATATAGGCCCAACCAGAAGAATGGTGAAAAGAAGGATTATGGGGCATTTGGGGGATTTGAGGCATGTTAGGCTTAATAATCCTGTGACCCAGCATTTCCACGCTGTTCACAATGGTAACACTATCAGTTTATTTTTTTCTGTTTTAAACAAACCTTATGCAGTACAAGGCATGGAATATGGGTGCATTTTGTTAAGGATGGAAAGTAGATATATTATTAATTGTGGAACATTGTGGCCCATGGGCTTAATATGATGAAATGTTTTAGTATGCATTATTTTATAAATGAATAGATATATAGGATGAATGATTTATATGTATAGGGTAAAATATTTAAATATTTAAGTATTTGTTAATCTAAAGATGTATAGGTGCATTGGCATGAACTTCTTAAGCTATTAATTTAAATGCAATAGGAATATAAGGGGTTGCATTTTAAACGTTTTTTAATGCACTTTAATTGCTCAGGATGCACTTTAGATTTAAATTTTTTTGACTCATTGATTAATTGATCAACCATTGTAGGGCAAAATGTTTTAGTATTTGTTAATCTAAAGATGCATAAGTGCTTTTGTATTAACTTAAATTATAACGTTAAATGCAATAGGAATGTAAGGGTTTGCACTTTATATGTTTTGATGCACTTTGAATGTTTCTGAAGCACTTTACTGCTCAGGGTGCACTTTAGATTTTAATTTTCTTGACCCACTGATTATTTGATCAGTTATTGTATAATTGAATTAAATAATGAATGGAACATAGTAAAAGTGGATGGTAACCATTTCTCCAGTTGTTCAGTGTGTTTTTTTCTTTCTTTGGTGAGTTGGTTCATGGAGTGGCGTTTTTGGAGTTTAATGATCAAATTCTATAACATGCATCATGGGGAGCACTAGCCACTATGGATAGTCTTTAACATCATACCTTAATGCCACTTAAACATGATATAGGTTGGGATGGATACAAGGGGACACTCTTTAATATTGTTCCTTAAAGGCAATCTCCATCCAAATGATAAATATTCTTCGAAAAAGGTGAGTTTCCTTCTCTGTATTCCAACACTAAACACACCAAAATAGAAACAGCATCATTTAATAATTATTCCATTTGATTTATATTTGAACTTATTTCTCTTTTGCCTTTCTTTCCTGCATTTGTCTCATCATCTGTTACATCACAAAGGCTACTAAGAGTAGCAGAGTAATTAAATTAGGTCACATACTCCAATTACACATCCATTAAGAAATAATAGCTCTTAAACACTGGCATTTAAATGTGCCTTATCTGTCACAGATTACCAGGATCACAACTCAGATAAATATTGTGAACAGGAATGTCAACAAAAGCAAGGCTTTCAAGCTTAGTTATATTTTGTTTATTTTTATTATTATTATTACAAATTAGTTTTCTTTCTCATTAATCAAATGGTGAGTGGCACATGTTTTCTGTATGTTAATTTCTATAAAACTGTATACTTCTTCTGGTGTCTTGTTACAGCACTTCAGCATTGCATAATGTGTTTTATTGAGTCAGTGAATTGAGGAAGGAAGATTAACATAAAGACCGATTTTAGATACAGTATTAAAAACTGTGAATGCAACAGAAACCATCTCAGCCCAGGTAGCACCTATTAATCACATGTGCTAGATTTCTCACACTTGAACACTGAACTCAAGTACATTTTCAAGCCTGTCATTCAAACATTCATTAAAATGCTTTATCAGTTATGGACACTAATGAAAATCAGGGAAAGTAAAGTAATTTAAAAATGTGAATTTATGATGACAGTCAAGTAAGCAGTCACAGTAGTCTTGTAAGCTGATGAGAGAGGAAACCACAGAAAATGTTCCCCTTATCCATTGGATTTTTCTTTGTCTCCCTAAAATGACATCAGGGAGGCAAAGGCATTAACTGTAAAACAAAATCAAACTACCCATGGCAGCCTGCTTTCAGCCTATTTAGGGGTATAACAAATTAGAAAAAAAATTAACTTCTTACTTTGGTATATATACATTAGGAATGAAGAAAAGATCAAGATATGCAAAAAAAAAACATATGTTTATTTTACAATTTTTGGGTGCAGTTCTCCTTTAACTGCACTTAAACAAGAAGAAGGTCAGGGTAACACTAGACACCAGGAGTAGTCTGTATATCTTTCCTGAAAGACACTAAGAAAAAATAAAGACTATGTGGGTCAGGAGGGAACACTAGACACCAGGGATACTCTATACAGCATGCTCTAAAGGCACTAAAAAATATTTAAACCCTATACCCTCCCACTTTGACTATTAGTCCCTACCTCATGACTAGATATCAGAAATATCATGCCTAAAAGGCACATAAAACAGTAAGATAGATGTGTTAGAGTGTGCTAAACAGTGAATAAAGGGTTAAAATAAATTATGCTGTAAATAAGCGAAATGAACTCGGCATCCATATTGTGTAAAAAGAATTGCGGCAAAAAGTAGTATGTGCATGTGTGAATCAATAACAATTTGTGGTTAAAGCCTAACTTAAGAAAATAGGAACCTGACCAAAAAGAACTGTGACAAGGACAAGTAACACTAGGAAAATAGGAACTTGACCAGAAAGAAGAACTGTGTGGCAAGGACATGCCATAAACAGCTCTTGGGATAAAGGAAACATCTGCTTGGTGGGACTCAAAGAAACCAACAGTGTTCCTTGTAAAAACTGTATAAATGGACTGTAAAAAATCAAGCTGTGTTAAGTTATGTATGAACTCAGGTTCTGAGGCAAATGGAGAGTGAAAGGTTATCATCTATATCTGAATTGAGAAGTAAACCTTGTACATTGACGTCATAGGTGTAACAGTATAGTACGTTATCTATTATAACATAAGTTGTTTATTAGCAACTGTGCTTAAGGTAATGTAGTATGGTGCTGCAAAGTATATATTTTTTTCAGCGTACAACCTGCAAGACTCTGTGTCATAACCAGACTTTGATTCCAGCAGTGGCATCATAATTAATTTTTCAGTGGTGAGCCCAGCCTGTATCCAGACACAGGGGGAATAGTGTCTTTTATAGGGTCACTCCAGTAAAGGTGCAGTAACTAAAATTTATGAGTATATCCTGTACAGGAGCACTCTAGTCTTATACAGCTTATAGCAGTACAGTTTTCAGACGTCTGAATCTGGAGTGAGACTGCCATGCAGGAAGGTCACAGTGTCATAAATTGTTCAAGTCGGAAAATTCCAAGGTTTCAAATCTGCAACTCCTAGTTTCATTTCATCAGCTTTTTGAGTGACTATGGGAAATTTTCCAACCCAGTACAACAGAACAGCTTGAACATTTGTCTATATGCTGTGTGGTAAGACTATTTTTCTGTGTCACATACAGTGTGGATGCCATTAGGGACTGTAGTAAAAAAAGTAAACAAAGCTTTACTCTTATTGCATCAGAACAACCAGACAGAATATGGGACAAAATGCAATATTGGTATACACAGCACATTTGTAAATGTAAAACCTTACAAGGGCAAGTTGACACACAAGCACTTTGCAAATAGGTTATAACATTTGATTGGTATCTCAAACAAAAAAAAATGTGGTGTGTGATAGTAAATGTTTATTGCATGAATCATATAAAACTGCTTTCTGTGTACAATGGCATAAGAATACAGTGCAGGCTATTGTTCAAAATTAAACTGTAATAAGAAAATCTCTAATGGTGAACAACCAGGAAAAGGTGATATGTTTACATTATCTCCAAATGTTAAACATCTCACCACATGTGAAACATTAATTTCAGAACTAGAACAGCAGTCAGATCAATTACTGATAGAATCTCCTGTCGATCTCATTGCACCCTTTAGAGAGTATGTACAAAAATGGAATGAAGCCACTATGCAGCAAAAGACAGATCAAGATAGGGAGGACATTTGTGATAAATTGACAGAATAATTGAATACATTCTCAAATGGCAGACAAGATGAGTTCAGAAAGTTTAAAAAAGATGTACAGAGCTTTGCCAAAAGTGCATAGGGACTCTGCAATCAGAAGAACAGGCTACTGAAAAGCATAAAAAAGCCTGTATAGAATTACAGGAAGCAATTAATACTGTCCAACAGCAGTTATAGGACAAAGAAAATGTAGTTAGTGATTATCATAAAAAACTGTAAAGAATTACAAAGGGGAATGTCAGATCTTAAGCACTAGTTACAAAATGAACTGGATCTGGTTAGTGATGTTCAGGATAAACTAATATGAGCTAATGCTTGAATAGAATAGTTAAAGAAAGAATTGCAAAACACAAAACCAGTGCAAGTCATAGAATGGGCAACCACTGCAGACCTGTATACACAATCCAGATTACTACAAAGTTTACCACAGTGAAATGATAAAAAAGGCATATTTTACAACATGCTTAAATTTGAAGAATGGGTAGCATACACAGCAGGATCTGATGCATGGGGAAATACCTTACTCAGATGTTTTTGGATTTTTATTCCCAAATTTTTTAAAACTTTCATCCAGTTAAATCAGAATACCTATAAATTAGACAATAAAGTAGGGTGTAAGACCGCTGTTCTCATGGCATACACACAAGGTCAACCTATCACAGCTAAACTGTTAGGTAATTTCAAAATCACCATCTTGGATAAATTAATGGAGCAAGCTGACCATTTTAAACTAGCATTACAGATCATGTACCAAAGATCAGAAAGGGACATGCAACAAAAGGAAATACAGAAACAGTTAATACATTACTTTCTAGAGCAAGTTAAAGGGGCTCCAGGGGATATTAAGTGTGTTTATGAAGAAAACTCAAATATCCTCACTGATTTAGTACAAAAACTAATGAGGGGACGGACTGTGGCTGATGATGGGACATTATACTCACACTATATCTTTGCACTAGGAGAGGGGAGTGAGCCATTTGAGGTAATTACTGAAGTAAAAAGCCATGGAAGGCAACAGTGGTGTGACCTACATCAGCAGAAAGAGCTGCATCTGCACCACTGGCTCTTATTCCTGTGTTTGTAGCACAAGGATCAGACACAAGCAATGAACAAAAGCACTAACATTTCTTTCTGTAAGAAAACAGGGCATGTTAAGCAAAATTTTGATCATTACAAAGTTTGGTGTAAAAAAAAAAAGGAAAAACAGGGCATGTTTCCAAAAACAGAGCCAAAAGATTCACAAAACAAGTCAGGAAAAACAGATCAATGCACAGATACCTTCCATCAATACACAGGAAAAGGGGGTGTATGTCCCATAGATTTTCAGGCAGCTTCACCTGTAAAAACAAAATATTTGGTAGAGCAGGCAGAAGGAATAGCTAGCAACAATTATGAAAGGAAATTTAAAAACCTAAATATGTGCATCACTCAGACACAGAGGAAGATGACAAACAAGAACATGCGATATGTCATAATGCATTTGACAATAAAGATGAGGATGAGTGGATCTCCTTACAATAGGGGTGCACCCCCACTCTGTTATCTTTCTTGACTACTTTAAAAAGGGTTCAAGATGGACGACCACTGATTGATATCTGGGTAGAGGGGTCTTATGGCAAAATGTCTTATTAGAAACAGGAGCAGTAGTAACCATCACAAAAAAACAGTTACCTGTAAATCCTTTAAAAAAGGTTTCCATTTCAGCATTTAATGGCACAGGATGCTATGCAGAGAGTTGGCAAGATGTAGACATAAAGTTTCAACAAGAGGGACAGACTTGAAAAGGTGCATTTGTAATGCACCCATCCTGCTCAACTACCATAATTGGTATGGACATTTTAGGACCTTTGGGCATAGTGATTGCCTTGCCTATCAGTATTTTGTGGATAGAAGGCAGGAAGAAAGGAGAGGGAGAAAAAAGTGCAGGTTGATGTGCAATCTCTCTACCTGAAAAAGCTGACATGTCTACAGGATATGTAAATACAGACAGTGAGGATATGTGGCAGCATTTACAAAGCAGTTCCCAAACCTGTGGTCCAAGGGACCCAGTGACTGTGGAAAACTAGAAAGAAATGCCAGTAGGGATGGGTAGTGATCAGGACTATATACCACCATTTCAAAAACAGTGTCCCATTCCTAGGGAGGCAGAAGAACATATGGAAAAATGTATTGCAGAATGGGAAAAGGAAGGAATCATATAAAAAGGGAACAGTCCAATAAATTCACCAATCTAGCCAGTCAAGAAAAATGATGGCAGTTACCATCTTGTTATTGATTTATGGAAGGCTAATCAGTACAGAACTCCTAGATCACATTTGATTCCAGGAGTTCCAGAGCTGATTGCACATATTAAGCCACAAAATAAGTGGTTTACAGTAATAGATTTAGCAAATGGCTTTTTTGCAGTACCACTCAGGAAAAAAAGACTGCTCGTGGTTTGCCTTTGCATTTAAAAAAACAGCAATATGTCATGACAATGTTACCCAGGGATTTCAAAATAGTCCATTTATTTTTCACCAGACAGTAGAATCCATTCTGCAACATTTAGAAAAGGATGATTCAGTGTTACATTACATTGATGACATATTGATTCAGTCTGGGACAGTAGAAGAGCATGTACAACTTCTTAAAAAAGTCTCCATACTCTGCAGCAGGGAGGGTTTAAGGTTAAAAGTGAAAAGATTCAGTTTATGACACAAGACGTTAAGTTTCTAGGTGCTATCATAAGACCATCAGGAAGGTCTTCTTGCCTGATGCATGTGCAAGGAATTTTACAAATGGAAAGGCCATTGACTATAGCTGACCTTCATAAATTCATGGGAATCATGAATTACAATAGAGAATTTATAGAGGATTATCTAGCTGTGGCCACTCCTCTATACAAAATGTTACAGGAACAAAATAACTCCACCTTTTTAGAGAACCTAATGAGGATGAAGCATTTTTACAAATGAAAGTAAAGTTAGCACAAGCTACAGAATTAATAGCACTTACACCAAAGTTGTCATTTGTATTACAAGCAGCAGCCAGAAAGAAAACATTATCAGTGGTACTATTACAGGAATGGCCATATGGTGATGATAACAGATTGGAAAAAACATTACATCCAGTCACATTCTGCAGTCGAAAAATGAGTCCAGTAGAATAAGGCTATCACCCTTGCATACAGCAGTTGTCAGCCATTTACTGGGGTATCAAGCAAACTGAGCATTTGACTGTAATTTCTAGCATTGTAGTACAAACACCACACCAAGCAGTAAAAGCTCTGATAGACAATTTTGAAATGAATAAAATCACAGATGGTATTAGGCAGTTTTTGCAAAATGGATAGCACTTTTCGGAATGAAAACTGCCACCATACAGACAGGGGACAAATATTATTTGTCAAATCACATGGAATGTGAAGGAAAACAGCATAATTGCTTAGATAAAATAATGTCACCTGATGTACAATTTCTAGCATCTGATTTTGACCACTTTAAGCCATCCGATTTTTGGGACAAAGGTGAATACTGGACAGGATTTACTGCAGTTCCACAGAATCCACAGCTAGGTTCTCCAGAACTAATCAAGTTACCAGGGCATATGTCAGCTCAAAGAGCTGAACTAGATGCAGTACTGTATGTGCTAAAGTATTACCATCCTGTTAATATTTTTTTCAGACAGTGCTTATGTAGTAACGTTTTTAAGACTGCATATGGACACTTGGGTAAAGTGAGGATTTGTGGACAGTCTAGTAAATCCATTATGGCATGCTGAAGTATTAAAAGATATACATAAAGTAATAACAAAGTCAAACCAACAGGGACAGTACAGCATTTTAATAGTAAAAGGACATCAAAACCTGACAAGTAAAACTTTCAGGATAAATGCATTAGCTGAGTCATTAGCAAAACAAGCAGCACAAAGTGGAAAACACTTCCAGATTATGTATATACTGATACAGAAGTTAGTGCCTTTAGAGAGCTAAACCAACAGTCAATCAAGGAAGACCTCATAAACATTCAAAAAAGCAAGGTTAAGAAGAAACAGACCATGAATGCAGAAGTACTGCCAAAGGAGTACTCTGTATATACCACATCAAAAGGATTGTGGTTGCCTTATGTGCCATATCAGTTAACATGCCAGTTGATCAAATTAAATCACCAAACATTAGGGCATCTAGGAGCAGATAAGCTATGGGCAGTTGTAAAAGAAAAGTACTGGAACCTGAGTTTAAAAAAGGTCTGTAGACTAATTGTAGAAGAATGTGTAATCTGTCTGCAGGTAAATGCTAAAAGTAAAATACCTCAGTTACATCAGGTGCAGTCACAGGGGCGGCTCGTGGCATAGGGCTGCCGGACTGCAGCCCCCTCAAAAATAAAAAAAGAAAGAAAAAGAAGAAAGAAAAATGAAAAATAAAAAGAATTAGTTTTTCAAAATTCACGGACTTCGCGCATGCACATAGACCGAGTCCCGACTACTGTCGGTCTATGCGCATGCTCAAGGCAGTCCGGCCGTCCCCATAGGGGGACACAAGGAGACGTCTGTGCACTTTACAGTGCACAGACTCGCCAGGATTATGGGTCGCGTCCGGACTGCAAGAGGAGCAGCAGGGACTCGGGACAGAGCATTAGGGATCTCGTCGGGTCGGGAAGGAGCATTGGGATCTCGCGGGTCTTCAGTATTGCGCGGGAAGGATGTACGTTAGCTGGATGTATTCAGGTAAGGTGCCTTTTAATTTACAATGTTTATTTGTATGGAGTTTGTGCTTTTTAATTTACAATGTTTATTTGTGTATGGTGCTTGTGCTTTACTGGAGTTTGTGTATGGTGCTTGTGCTTTACTGGAGTTTGTGTATGGTGCTTGTGCTTGGAGTTTGTGTATGGTGCTTGTGCTTTACTGGGGGGGATGTGTGTGTGTGTGTGTGAAAATGCCCCAGGTGCTTATGGTGGTGTGGTAGGGAATGCCTCAGGCTTGAACCCTGTACCCTGTATGCAGGTGTTAAAGACTTGAGTTCCCTACCCACCACCATTTGTAAAAAAATTTCAGATTTTTGCCTCATATTCGATCTGATCTGTTCCTCATAATATCTGTGGTTTGTAAATGCTGCAATGCTTGATATTTGATGGTGTAGTAGTAGCATTGTTGCCTCACAGCTGCAGGTTCTTGGGTTTGATTCTTGGCTGGGGTTCCTTCTTTGTGGGGTCTGTATCTTCTCCCTGTGTTTGTGTGGGTTTGCTTTTGTGTCCTCCCATGTTACAAAGACATGTCTGCATTATTTCTTCCTGGGCCTCTGCTGAAAATTGTTTATTTGTTCCAAGTCAGACTGTCCTGATTAAAAATGTTAAATAAAATTGACAGGCATTTGAATTTCAGACTTAAGGGTTTCTGAATGTTTAATTCCTTGCGTATTTGATGGTGCAGTGGTAGTATTGTTGCCTCACAGCTATAGGTTTTCTGGTTTGATTCTTGGTCGGGGTGGCTTCTGTGTGGAGTCTGCATCTCCTCCATGTGTTTGTGTGGATTTGCTCTGGTGCCCTGCCATTTTACAAAGACGTGTCTGCAGTTTTAATCCCTGCTGAAAATTGGTTTTGTTCTGACCGCAGTAAAATTGACAGGCATTTGAATTTCAGACTTCAGGTTTCTGAATGTTTAATTCCTTGCATAATTGATGGTGCGGTGGTAGTATTGTTGCCTCACAGCTATAGGTTTTCTGGTTTGATTCTTGGTTGGGGTGGCTTCTGTTTGGAGTCTGCATCTCCTGCCTGTGTTTGTGTGGATTTGCTCTGGTGCCCTGCCATTTTACAAAGACGTGTCTGCAGTTTTAATCCCTGCTGAAAATTGGTTTTGTTCTGACCGCAGTAAAATTGACAGGCATTTGAATTTCAGACTTCAGGTTTCTGAATGTTTAATTCCTTGTGTAATTGATGGTGCAGTGATAGTATTGTTACCTCACAACTACAGGTTTTCTGGTTTGATTCTTGGTTGGGGTGGCTTCTGTCTGCATCTCCTCCCTGTATTTGTGTGGATTTGCTCTGGTGCCCTGCCATTTTACAAAGACGTGTCTGCAGTATTAATCCCTGCGTCTCTGCTGAAAATTGTTTTTGTTCTGTCCGCAGTAAAATTGACAGGCATTTGAATTTCAGACTTCAGGTTTCTGAATGTTTAATTCCTTGCATAATTGATGGTGCGGTGGTAGTATTGTTGCCTCACAGCTATAGGTTTTCTGGTTTGATTCTTGGTTGGGGTGGCTTCTGTGTGGAGTGTGCATCTCTTGCCTGTGTTTGTGTGGATTTGCTCTGGTGCCCTGCCATTTTACAAAGATGTGTCTGCAGTTTTAATCCCTCGTCTCTGCTGAAAATTGTTTTGTTCTGTCCGCAATAAAATTGACCGGCATTTGAATTTCCAACTTCATGTTCTTCAGAATACATAGTAGCACAACCTTTTTTTTTTAGCAATTTTCAAGTTTATAAGATGAATATTTTAAATGTGTCCCTATTTTTGGGACTGTATTCCCCATTATTGGCTTCGTCCAGGTTTTTGTGCTAAGGTTGACAGCTATGGCAAGAACTGAATTCACTGAATATGTTTGAGGGCTGTATTCCCTCATTACTGGGTTTGTCCAGGTGTTTTGTACTAAGAGGTTGACAGCTATGGTGAGAACTGAATTCACTAAATGATAGCCATTTAAGTTTCAGTCTTCCTCTTTTTACAAAGCAGCTGATGTGGCGTAGTGGTATGTTACTCTGACTGTTTTTGCTCAAGGACCTTGGCAGTAAAATATATGGTGGCAACACAACATTTTATTCGAGCAACTTTCCAAGATTATACAAGCAATGTTTAATGTGTCCCTGTTTTTGGGCTTTTGACCCCCAATACATTTTGGCTTTTTCCAGTTTGCTTGCGCTGCGAGTTGAGATGCAGTTGAGTATTGAGTAGATTTTACAAGGAACTGAGAGCTGCAGGGGAATAGAAGTATAGTGCTTTGCCAAGTTAATACTATAGCACAACAGGCTGTGTACTTGCTTTTGATGCAGAAGGTTGTGGGTTCTACTCCCACAAGGGGTAGATGCTGCATTACTGAGAATGTTCTCCTTGGTGAAGATACTAACTATGAGTTCGTTATCAGTTTGCCATCCATTTCCTCTTGCAATATTATTACTAGCTTATCATTTTTTTAATGTAATATAGACAATTTATTCCTGCGGGGCAACAGACACTTTATTTTTCGATGAAACCATGAAATATAAAGGTGATTGCTAGCAGCAACCACTTCATTAGTTACAGATTTCTTTAATGTGGAATTATTTAGATGACTGACTTTAGAGATTGTGCATATTTACTGATAATGGACTGTAGAATTGTGCATATTTACTGATAAAGGTGGACTGTAGAATTGTGCATATTTACTGATAATGGCGGACTGTGGAATTGTGCATATTTGCTGATAATGGTGGACTGTGGAATTGTGCATATTTACTAATAATGGTGGACTGTGGAATTGTGTATATTTACTAATAATGGTGGACTGTGGAAGTCTGAGTAGACTTTTTATGATAAATGTTCTCAACTGGGCAGTTTTGCCATTATGGGTGCATATGGTTTGTTTCATTGCTTACTGGAAAAATGTTCAAAACAAATTTAAAACATCCTGTAACAAGTGTACTGTATTGTACAAGGAATATAATTTTAGTACAATGAGGAAGGTGTATCAAAGAGCACATGTATGTTTCATATGCAAGGAGCCTATGATTCAAAACAGCCCAAAATTAATCTTTATCTGCCACTGGCAAAATGTATTTTCTTTGAATGTGGGTTTCAATGCTGTTTCAATTAATGTGAGTTTCAAGGGCAGAGAAGTTTTAATGCTAAGTTTTCATTGTGAGACTGCATTGCTTTGTTTAACAGATGACTTAGTGTTTGTGCTGTAAAATACAAAATAAAACTTTCAAATGAAGTCCAACTCATCATAGAAGTAAAGCAGTATGCACATTAGTGTTTATGGTAAATGGAGTGAAATAGCCAAGTATAATGGTTCATTGGAATGGCTGCAGAGGCTCCATTCAACCATTATTTTGTCAGGGAGGGAAGGGCAGCAAACTCAGACAGGCCCAGCTGAACTATACCTCCCAACTGTCCAGATTTTCAAAGAATGAATAGATTTTTGCTTCTTATTTTTGGTTTGTTCATAAAATTTGTAGTTTTAATTCCTAAATGATTTGCCAGAAGTCACTCTAAGTTTCAGACTTCATAACCTTCAGAAAAATGCATGTTAAAGTAAGAGCTGTTCTATCAACTGTCTCAATTTATACAAGAGCAATTTTTAGTACTGTTTATATGTGCCCCAATATATTTGGCCTTGTTCAGATTTACTGCATTAACAGGTTGAGAGGTACATGCAAATAAATTGCTTTATAGAATTAGGCATAGCCAACCTCTCAACTGTCCCCAATTTTTGGCTCAAAATGTTGCTCTTCCCCTTATAATCCCTCCGCAAAATAGCAATTTTGGAAGAAAACATGGAGGGTTTACAATTAAGAAATAACTGTAATAATCAAAGTTATAGATTACTTGAAATGCATGTAGATTCTTTTATATTTTGTCAGCTGCTCAAGGTAGCAGTACTAATATTAAAGTGTCCCTTCTTTGACAGGTAGCAGCTGTATTGTGTGTCTATTTTATATTTTTGCATCACGTTTTGTCCATTTTTCATAAAATTGTGTTTTTGGCAAATTAGTGACATCACTAAAGACTGAAGTTAGAAAATGACAGACATTTGAGTTTCAGATTTTATACCCTTCAGAAAATTCATACTAATGCAAGACCTATTCTATTATCTTTCTAAGTTTATTAGAGCAATATTTACAAATTGTCCTTATTGTTGGGCCTTTGTCCCACTTCTGTGTATGGCTTTGTCCAGATTTCTTGCTCTTGAGGTTGAGAGGTATGACAAATGTGCCAGGGCCATCACAGTCAGCCAGTGAGATTTCAAATTGTGACATGCTTGTTGCACCCCACTCCCCCATGTAGTGACTCTGGATGTGTCCAAGCAAGGCAAGGAGTAGTTGTATCTACCTTGGATGGGGAGGACACACTGCATAAGTACTACAGTGGCTTTTCATCTGTCCTTGATTTTGCAGAATGGTCTGGTTTCTGTCATATTTTTGTACTGTTGATTTATGCTTATTACTCAAAGTGCCTGTTGCTCTGTGCTTTTAAGTAGCAATGCTTTAATGACCATAAGGTAAGCTTGTCTGAGATCGTAAGATGCAAGTAAGCTTTAATAAGCATACTGTTAAAGAATTGCCAACATTGAAAGCCTTTCTGTTGTTGCCATGCAGAGAATACTTGACTAGATAATGTATAAGCCTTGGGTATTAAAGGACAGGATTCCATTATTTTAAAAAGCTCATTACACTTGTTGGAGACTTCCAGTCATCTCTACAGACTTTACCCGTAAACTAAACAGAATGCCAATCATGTGTGGTCCATAACCTGTACAGTAATCCTTTAAGCAATGTATCTTGAGCTTGTTTCTTGTTTGCTTTTCATTTTTACTTTTATCATGTTTTCCCCATGAAACAAGTTGTCAGGCAGCAGGTCTTTTTGGATAAGAAACATTTTTACAAGTGGGGCATCACATAGATTTCTACTTTCAGCATGTTACTTGGTACTTTAATAAAGCTGAATATATTATAATTAGGACTGCAGTGCAAGGAGAAGTGGTTTGAGTTGAGTGCTTCTGGTTTTTCTTATACTTGATTTTGACTGGCATTCCAGTAATGTATTTAAAAAGTAATTTATTTTTTCATGCCTCACAACCTTTTGTTTCCATCTAGATATTAAGTAAGCTGTCATGCAGCCAATGCATTGAAATATTTTTATTCTTCTACACTTATTTTTGTCTTGATTGGACTTTCATAATGATGGTTTGCCACCCAGGGCAGCGTATTTAATTAAAGTTAGTTTTTTGTGGTTTTGTGCATAGCCCCTCCCCTTTCTGGTTGACCACACCCCCCTTGACCCCACCCATTCAGCTGTCTCCTGCAGCCCCCCTGTGATTTGAAGTCACCAGCCGCCACTGTGCAGTCAGCAAATGGCCATGGCATGCAGTTCAAATAGACTATGCAGGTCCTTTCCCAACAACAAAGGGAGGTTACAGATACCTACTAGTAGTAGCAGATGTGTTTTTTCAAAATGGGTAGAGGCAATTACCACAAAAACCATGACAGCAAAGGCAACAGCAGAAGCCTTATGGAAAGATATTTTCTGTCATTGGGGATGGCCAAGAATCATTGAATCAGACAGTGGTCCACAGTTGTTAGTCATCTAATAAAGCAAATGTGTAATCTGTTTGGAATTCAGCAAATGTTTCATGTACCTTATCACCCACAGTCAAATGGAATTGCAGAAAGAATGAATCGTACACTTAATGAGTGTCTCAGAAAAGCATGTCTTGAAAAGGGAAATGCATGGCTGCAACACTTGCCAGGCATTCTTATGGGTATAAGGGCAACACCCAATAGTGAGACAGGAATATCTCCTTATGAAATTATGACAGGGAGAAAAATGTCATTACAATTACCTTTTGATCCTGTCATACCAGACAGTAGACCTATGTTGGAAATCAGTAAGCATCAACAATGATTTAAACAGCTTGCAGAAATATGTGGTTTCTATGCAAGAGAGAAAGAATTTCACCTATGGAAAAAGGTGCCAATATTAACACCTGAAGAAAACCTTCCCTGCAGAACAAAAGTATTGGTAATAATGTTCCAAACAGAAGGGCCATGGGATAGCAACTGGCAAGGCCATTTTGAAGTAGTGGAACAAATTGGACCATTAGTGTATAAAATTAAAGAAAAAAAAACAATTTTGGTACATAAAGCTCAGTTAAAAGTTGTTAAAACCAGTGAGCAATGTAAATCTGACTAAGAGTATTCTTAGAAGGCATAATGAAATTGACATGGTTTAAAGTGCATCCTTTTGGAAATCTAGTTTCAGATGACCAAAGGCAAAATGATTCAGCAATGAAATCTCTATTTGAAGGATGCTTTTTAAAGTAATCATAGATATCATTTCAGTTATTATTGTACTACTTAGCATTAAATTGCATTTGCAACCTTTTAATCAAACTGTAAAGTCACACAAGAGAGAGTAAAGATGTGGAAAAATGAGCAAGATTGGTCACCATCTTTTAATATATTTTTGGCAAGACAATGTTGGCAAGCAAAAAGTACAAGTGTTTCTGATTGCTGGGTATGTAGTTTAATATCTAAAATAACAGGGGTCATGCCTGTATTGCCAATTCCACTAAATACTACTAATAGTGGGAGGGTACTAATAAATGAAACAGGAGACCAAGTCAAAGATGTACAACTACATGAAGCAAGAGTACAGTTATCTGCTGTAGTACAGGGAATCATACATTTTCAGCAAAATGGAACCATCCTGGTGGGTAACAGTAATTGCACTGGAATGATTGAAATGGTAACTTTTCATAAACACATACCAGAACGTGGTGTATTTCATCATGGTTTTCTTATTTTACTACCAGCCAAAGGTCAGTTAATACTAAGTGAAACAACGGGACGTCAGTTTTCACAAAACGATAAAAATGAGGGCAGAACCAACGTTACTTGTTAGCAAAATAAACAAATACAAATTTTATGGCTGTACATGATAAAACTCCTACTATGGGACAGGTAAATGGCAGCATAGTAAATAGTGTTGCTCTGTCAGACAGGTTATATTATATTTCTGGTAAATATGCTTATAAATGATTACCAAAGGAATGGGATGGTGCCTGCTATATAGGATTAGTAATATTAGCAATACATCATGTGAAAGAGTTACCAAAGGGAAGTATTAGAAACGCAAAAAAGAAAAGAGACATTTTACCTGTAATTCAAAGTCCAGACAATCCAGTAAATACCCTAGACAATTCAGGTATTTATCACCAAAATCTTGATTATTTAAAATTAAAAGATATGGATCTAGGAGATTATGTGATTTCTGGAGCAGGTATTTTCCCATTGTATGGAGTAGCAAAAGCCATTAGGGAGTTAAGAAAACTATTCAAACTAGTTGAAGTATTGGCAATGCCACTTTCAATGCAATCTCTGACATTACAGTCAAAATGAGAGCCATACGAACTATGGTTTTACAAAATCAAATGGCATTAGATTACATACCAGAACCCCAAGGGGTTATATGTGCCCCAATAGGAGAACAATGCTATACATTTATTCCAGATAAAACAGAGTGTCTCAAAATGCATTTAGAAGTTGTTGCGCAAGTGTCACAACATAGTAAAAACATTGGAATGACAACTGAAGTGAGTGGTTTAGTAATTTGTTCATGGCACGGACAGGAAGACTCATCATGTTTTTAATTGCTATTATTGTTATTATTATTATTCTTGGCTGCATGTTATTCATATATATATTAAAGTTTTCTTAACAAAAGTCATTCAGCAAGTTACTGTTGTCAATTGTCATAATGAAAATATTCTACCAAACAATGATGAATTTGTCTCCCTGGCTTTAAATAAAAATGGGGAACTGTTAGAGTGTGCTAAACAGTGAAAAAAGGGTTAACATATATTCTATTATAAATAAGCTAAGAGTGTGCTAAACAGTGAATACGGGGTTAAAATAAATTTGGCTGTAAATAAGCTTGGCATCCATACTGTGAGTCAATAAGAGTTTGTGGTTAAAGCCTAACCTAAGAAACAGGAACCTGACCAAAAAGAATAACTGTGACAAGGACAAGTAACAGATTGTGATTAAAGTCTATCCGAGGAAAATAGGAAATTGACCAGAAAGAAGAACTGTGTGGCAATGACAAGCCAGAAACAGCTCTTAGGACAAAGGAAATATCTGCTTGGTGGGCCTCAAAGAATCCAACGGTGTTCCTTGTAAAAACTGTATAAAAGGACTGTAAAAATCAAGCTGTGCTAAGGTATGTAGGAACTCAGGTTCCAAGCTAAATGGAGAATGAAAGATTATCATCGATATCTGTATTAAGGAGTATACCTTGTACATTAAAACTGTAGCTGTAACAGTGTAGTACATGTCGTCTATTGTTTATTAGTAACTGTGCTTAAGTTAATGTAGTACAGTGCTGCAAAGTAAATATTATTTTTATCAGTGTGCAACCTGCAAGACTCTGTGTTATAACCAGATGTTGATTCCAGCAGCAGCATCATAATTAATTTTTTGAGATGTCTTGCATGTGCCGGGGACGTTAGACACTAGGGTTTTTTTTTTTTTTTTTGCTTGTCATAAATGCATGTATAAAGAGAAAGAAGGAAAGAAAGAAAGAAAGAAAGAAAGAAAGAAAGAAAGAAAGAAAGAAAGAAAGAAAAAGAAAGATAGATAGATAGATAGATAGATAGATAGATAGATAGATAGATAGAGAGATAGATAGATAGATGTGTTTAAGGGAACAAGTCGCCAGGGTTACTATAAATAGTGTGTCTTATAGGCACTAAAAATATTCAAACTTTGCAGATTCATACCCCTCATAGAGGGTATTAGTGCTCTGGATATACATTAAAACTGCCCAGAATTTCGCACAATTTCCAGATTTTAGCCTCATATTTTTAGTGTGTTCCTTATAAAATTTGTGGTTTTCAGGCAATTTATTGAGGATGGAACCCGCTAAATAATGACATTTGAGTTTCAGAATTCATATCCTTCAGAAAATGCAGCTAACACAAAACCTGTTATTCTAACTTAGGCAGGGGAGAAAAGGTGGAAGTATCTCATTTTACATAAAAATAAATAAACCTCAAGGCTTGTCAAACTATTTAACGCACTTGAGCTTCTTCATATTCAAATCACCATAGATAAAATACTATACCACTTCTTTGCAAGCTATAGTCCCCATCTATGACCCAGGAAACCCATAATATATTTAAGCTTACAGGAAACACTCACCATCCAACCCAATACCATATTCATGAGTGACTTTAATTGTCTCACTATTAACTGGGAATCATATACAACACCAAACTTGCAGGCACAGAGATTCTTGAATTTTGTAAACACAAACTCTCTAGACCAAATTTAAAAAATATACTGACAAAGTACAGACACTTACTGGATCTGATCCTTACTAATATGGGAGATCGCTGCACAACCCCTGGTGTAATGTCCTCCCTGGTAAGGTCAAACCATTAAACAATGTCCTTTGATGTAAAAATAAAATCTGAAACCCTAACTAACCATGGAATGTTAAGGAACTACTCTAAGGCTAGCTTCCTACTAATAATGATAATTTGACAATATTTGAAGCCCACCAAACTCTGAAAACACTGCTGTGTATATGGAACTATTCACAGAAAACCTATAAAAGCATGTTAATAGCTGTACAAATGCAGCTGTATCCATCAGGAATAAGTACAAGCTAAGAAAAGCCACCTTTATTGAATCACAACATCAATAGGATATATAACATAAAGAAAGAAATCAAGGCAATAATTAGGAGGTGTAGCACCCAGCAGGGTAAAAGCACTGTCAAGCTAAATAAACAACTCAGAGGAAAAATAAAGTCTGCCAAAGCCAAATTTGAGGTAAAGTTGCCCTCTGAGACCATAGGATCATAGGATGTTAATAGGCTAATGGCCCTGGGGCCCTTACAAGCCTAGCCAAGACTGTATCCCCCAAAAAAAGAAACCTCAGTTAGCAGCTGTCACCCCTGACAATGATGGACAACTTTAGAACCCCTGGGACAAATTTGTGGTTCCCCATCCACTCATCAAGGTTACACTTGAAGAGGGTCAGCGACGTACTCTGACATATATGGGAAGTCTATTCCAGAGATGGTGCAGCCTCTGGGAGACAAACCTGTCCCTCCAGCAGGTTTTGTTGATGTCACATATTAGATTTAGGCCTATCACGCAGGTAATGCATGAGGAGTTAGACTTATGGATATGGAGCATCTCTAGTAGGGCAGGGTCCAGTATTGCCTTGTAGGCAAGACACAGATCACCTCTAAGCAATCTGTATGATACCGAGTAAAGTGATAGTGATTTGAGCCTGTCCTCATAGGACAGGTGTTGGAGGCCATGGATTCTCTTTGTGAGCTATTTATGTGGTCTTTCCAATTGGTGCAGGTGTTTAGAGAGATGCATATCAGATGGAGCGTTATACTCAATTATAGGTCTAATGATGGAGGAGTACAGAGAGGTAATAACCTCCTTTTTTTCTGGATGCAATCCCTTTACTTATGAGATGAACCGAGTAAAAGGTCTTTCTGACCACTGCTGCCACATGATGGTCAAATGTGAGATCATTGTCAACCTGAGTATCCAGGTCTCTCACCGTGGGTTGTGTGTTTAGGGGGTTACTGTTGATGCAGTAATCAGCAGGGAATGTGTTTTTGCCAAATGGTATGATAATACATTTTTTTTGCTTTTAACTTAAGGCCATGACTCTGGCACCAGTTATTTGTAGTTGTGAGAACCTCTTTCAGTATGTTAACATAATATGGGGAGTCAATGACAGCACCCAACTTACAGTCATCCACAAACATGGTCAGCCAAAGGCCCTTTGTCTTTGCCTGGACCTCTGAGAAGTAGATGCCAAACATTAGGGGTCCCAGGACAGATCCCTAGGGAACACCACTAGTGACAGGTCTGCTTTTGGAGGTGGCAGCACCTATTTGGACCTTGTGGGTCCTATCTGTGAGCCAGATGGCCACCCATCTGATGAGATAGGGATTAACATCAAGTTGTGTTAGCTTTTTGATGATGCCCGAGTGGGGGATTGTGTCAAAGGCCTTGGCCAGGTCAAGGTAAGCTGAATGCACTGACTTTCCCTCATCAAGGTCCTTGTTGACAGTCTCAAGGAAGTCAACTCAGTTCAGTAGGTAAGATCTGCCCCTGATGAATCCGAATTGGGTGGGGTCGAGTGTTTGGAGATTGCCTATGTCCCTGTTTATGAGATCCATAATAATAATATGCTCCATGGCTTTACAGATCAGACTTGTCAAGCTAATGGGGCGATAGTTTTCTGGGTCAGTAGTGGCACCACCTTAATGCAAGGGGGTGACAAATGTGGTTCTCCACTCTGTTGGAATGAAGCCTGTAATTAGGCTGTGATTGAATAGGGTGCTCAATGGCGAAATTAGTTCTTGCTGGAGATGGTGCAGAATACAGCCTGGGATTTTATCAGGTCCCATGGAAGCTACCTTGGATAGGGCTTTTAACTCTTGATCTATGGAGATGTGAGGTGCGGAACAAGTACTGGGGATGTATACTGGGTCTTTGGAGGGCGATAAGGGGTGAAGTTTGCACTGAACCTATCAGTTAGCAGATTGGCTAAGTTGGCAGGATCAGTGTAAGTGGTACCATTAAGTACTAATTCAGAACAGACTTGGAATTTGCCATGGAGGTTCCTGACATAACTGAAGAAGGACTTGTGGTTTCCCTTTGTTTCAGAGGCTAGTTTCAACTCATAATTGGCTTTGGAGTTTTTCATTAGTGATCTAATTTGCTTGTTGAAGCAGAGGAGGGAGATTTTCTGATTTTCTGATCCTTTTTATCTTTGGACAACAGTTTCTTCCTTTTGTTGTAAAGTCTGTTGATAGAGGATGTCCACCAGACAGGTTTGTGTTTCCTTGAGGAGCAGGTTTTAATTCTGTTGGGTATGCTGAGTCCATGCAGTTGTACAGGTGCTTGGATACTGCACCGGCGTTCTATTCAGCATAGTTGTCTGCATCCTCTGATGAGGGCAGTGGTGTGAAGCTGCTGATACCCTCCCTTAGGAAGGTGTAGTCAGCTTTTGAGAAGGTTTTTAGCCTGGTTGCAGCTGGGGAGGAGTTGGGTGGGATAGAAACCTCGAATGAGACAGACTGATGATCTGATCTCACCAGGGAAGAACATACTATGGGAGTGGTGCAGCAGTCGCCCATGTTGGTGAGAACCAAGTCCAGAATGTTATCTCTCCTTGTGGGAGTTGAGACCAGCTGATCTAGTGTGTTAGAGTGAGAACCACCAATGAGAACCACAAGGCATTTGTTAGCTATGTCTGCAGCCTCAAAGGCAATATGCAATTGTGTTCAGAGCTCATTGTTAATACAGCCACCTATACTGAGCCAGAAGATATAGAAAACCTACTGGCAGACAAATTTGTCTCTAACTTTGCCCCTCACTCCCTCCTAGCCTTACCTCAGGAAATACCAGGAAATATAATTCCCCTTACTATCAAAAGGGAATGTGTTGTCAGTGCTTTCTCTAAGGCAAGAACACTGCATCGATGGATACTGACAATACCCCAGGCTGCCTACTTAACAGCATGAAACATAACTTATCAGCCCCCCTGGAATCATTTTTTTAACCAGAGCCTCCAAACAGGCTTCATGTCTCACGAACGTAGAACAGCAACCATTATCCCTCTGCACAAAGGTGGTCCATCTATAGACTCTGGAAACTACATACCCTTAAGTCTCACTAACTCATATGCAAAGCCATGGAAAGAATTAATGATCAGTAATGACATAAGAAACCTCAGGCAATGGGCCCAACTCAGTTTGGTTTCATTAAGGGTAAGTCATGCCTACTCATCCTGGTGGACTTCTTTGAGAAGGTCAGCAAAGCAATGGACAAAGGCAGAATAGTTCATAATGTCTATTTTGACCTAGCAATGGCATTTGAAACAATACCTCATTAAGGAATTGTTTACAAACTCTTGAGGTTAGGAATAAACCCTTATGTCATCCAATGGACAACCAGTTGTCTCACAGACAGGACCCTGGAAGTTAGAATTAGGGAATCCACATTTACAAAGAGCACAGTCACCAGTGGAGTCCCTCAGGGATCAGTGGAAACCAAGTCTGAAAGGACGATATCCAAAAGGAAGGCAATTTCAGAAACATGTTTTAATGAGAGAGGCGTACAATAGGTCCCCAAGTGCCCTCATTTCTGAGCACTAGAAACAGTCTGGAGTAGAACCCTATCCCCCTTTGAATATTTGATGTCAGCCAGAAGTGCTCTTCGCAGCACCCCCTATGTACCCAGTAATGACTCTTTCTGCAATTCATATGGGGTTACATGTATTGGTAACATATCTAAATATGACTGTAGAGTCTTTTTTATAAGACCCGTTGCTCCTACTACTATTGGAACTGTCTGGGTATCTTTTTTCCACATTGCTCTAATTTCTGCCTGCAAATCCTGATATTTTATGACTTTGTGTCTTTCTGTACACAAAACACTGTAGTCACTGGTTGTGGTGATTTCAATGATCAATGTCACTTCAGTACTATAATCTTTGCACAATCCCCAGTGCAACAGTCTTACCATATTATTATGCCTTTCAGTATACAGTCCTTCTGCCATTAGTATGTCACAACCAGCAATGAGGTGTGCAACTGTTTCCAATTCTGTTTTACAAAACTTACATTTGTCTGTTTCTCCCACATGTTGAATTGGCTTTGTAAACCAACATGTACATAACCCATTATCTTGGGCTGCCAATATTAACCTTTCGTTTCTTGGTTTGAATTCGCCTCTCCTTAGCCATTTCTGCATTTGATCCTAATAAACATGAGGTTCTTCCAGAAGTTTTCTATACTTGCAACTATATGCATTTTCCACATTTCTTGCCTTCTCATCTGGTCCTTTACCTTATATTCTTTATTTTGCTTTTTGTCACATTCAGTTGCTGCACAATTTTTATCTAGTTATGGTTTGATTTCCATTCCTGCTTGACAATAATATGCTTCTGCTAGACTATGCAGGGAAGTCATCTTAGATTTATTCTCCTCATGTTTCAAAACTTTCACTACATTTGGGTCTTGTGAGGTCAGCAGATATGTGTGAAGTCTCAGAATTGCAGATCTACATGGAATCAATTTCAAGGAGGCCCATCCCTCCTTTGGAATGAGGAATATATAATCTTGGTATGCACTTACTTTTATAAATCATGCAGCGGTAGCATTGTCGCCTCACAGCAAGAGGTTCTTCAATTTAATTCTCAGCTGGAGCACCTTCTGTGTGGCGTCTGTATGTCCTCCCCGTGGTCGAGTGGCATTCGAAAGACATGCATGAATGGGCATGCCTTCATTGAAGGTTGGGCATCGGGCTGGCACCTCAGCACCATAAAAATCGACTGACAATCATTTGCAGACAGGAGTTCTGCTGTGGCGATCCCTAACCAGGAAAAGCTGAAAGAAAAACAACATGTGGTGAGCATGAAGCATCCTTCTTGTTTTCCTGTCTAATCTATCCAACACGTTTTGGGGCCAGTCAGTCACTCCAAAACTGTAAGTTAGGACAGGAAGAACAAATTGGTTTATGGCTTGAATTCTGTTCCTAGATGTCAACACTGTTTTCAGGATTAATTTAAGTCTACTAAAGTATTCCTTGTTAAGTTTTATTCACATTTGTTCATGTTTTATTGTTGAGCCTTAATCAGTTCCCAACTATTTATACACTCTCTCTTGCTCAAGTTCTTTTATATCACATTCTTGTCCCAAACTGATGTTTTTTTGATGCTGCAGTTTTCCTGCTTTAAAGGTTGCTTTTGCACATTTATCAAGACCAAATGACATTCTTATATCATCTGAAAAAGTTTTGACAAACTTGCAGTTGTGCTTTCAGTTCCTCATTTGATGAGCTATACAGTTTTAAATCATCGACAAAGAGATGAGAAATTTTTACACTTTGCTGTTTTCTAGGAGCCAAATTATAGCCATAGCCTAAGCTGTTAAGTAGACAGCTTAATGAGTTAAGGGCAAGACAGAATAGCAGCGGTGACAAAGAGTCACCCTGGAGTATCCCACTTTGAATTTTTAACCCTGGGATAATAATTTGTCCTTTATCATGGCTTAATTGCAAAGTGGTCTGCGACTGTTTCATAGTCACTGTAATATAGTTGATCAGTGTATGGTGTCTCTTATACATTTTTAAGCACTCTTTTATCCATGAATGTGGGATACTATCAACTGCTTTTTTGCAGTCATTCCATTCCATATATATATTCTTCCCTTTCTGCAGTTCTTCACTATGATTTTATTTAACAACAAATGATCCTTTGCTCAATATGACTTCCTTTTATTACCCTTTTGTTCTGTTGACATAATTGAGCTTTCTTCTAAATGACTATAAACTCCGTTGGCATCAATTCCAGTATATAGTTTATATGTCATTGGAAGGCAAATTATTGGTCTATAATTTTCCGGGTAGCTTGCAGATTCACTCTAAAGTAGGAGCATTATTTTTCTTGTTGTTAGGAAGGTTGGTGTCTGTTTGGGGTGCGCATATAAATAGTTCTTACTCATGGCTAAATGTGCAAAGATGTTAATACTTTTAACCAAAAGTTAGGTACTGAATCTGGGCCCAGGCCTTTCCAGTTAAAGAGTTTTTTTAACTTTGTTTCAACCTCTCTGGCCGTTACATCATCCCATTTCATATCCTGTACATTTGAACTTCTCATTCTTTCTTTTACTTCTTCTCTCCATTTGGTATCTTTGTTATGTTCCACAGGATCTTCATAAATACTTCTCCAAAATATATCTATTTCTTCTTTTTTTTGGTGGTCTTTCAATTTCTTTTACCTTGCTACCCAATTCTCTATAAACTTTTTTGGGTCATCAATAAATTGCTTATTTTGTACTATTTCTTTATATTTATCTGTGTAGCTTCTACATTTTTCTGCCTGTGCTGAGATGTTTAATTTATTTGTGATAGTGTATGATAGATCCTGATCTGTTCTAATAATGCACATTGCTGTTATCACATCTACCTTTGTAAGTATTTTTGTTGATCTTTTCCCTCTTCTGTACTGTTCTAAAAATGATACTTCTTGTCTTAATTTCTTTGCAGATTTCTCTATTCGATACTTCCATGATGGTATTCAATTTCTCCCCTTCCTTTCCCTCACTACCCTGTGTTCTTTGTGGTAGAACTTTATCAGTTATTAATTTAGCTGCACAGTAATATATCCTGTTTACTTCTGTTATATTGCATGGATCTCTATGGACAGTCCTAATTACTGTGTTCATTTGTTTTATCAAAGTTCTGACTTTTTGGGTTTTATTGACCTTCTGCAGTCCATTTCTTTCATTGATCTTAATATGTCTATCTATCTCTATTAAATCAAGCAACTCTTTTCTTCTAAACTGAGGACACATTTTTTATTTTCCATTTCCTGTGGGCATTTTATAGAAAGTTGTATAGCATCTTACTGTGGCACATTGTCTTCAATTTCATCCTGTGTCATCCATTGCTCTGTCATATGGTAACTCACTAGCCTATCACGAATTTCCACAGTTTCCTGTTCCTTCCCTTGCTGTTCAGCTTCAAGTGAGCATTTATACTAGTTTTCTGTGGAAGGCTCCAAAATATCTTCATATGGCACCTGACCAGTTGCTTTCTGTTCCACTGGTTTCCCCTTAATTTGGATGCCCATTGCTTTACCGTGTTGTGGTGCTTTCTGAATTAGATTTTCTACTCTAAATCCTTCACTTCCCAGGTACTCCATAACCACAGTTTCTATTTCTTTAACATCTCCATTACTAATCTCCTTTTCTACTTTTCCTCTTTGTCTTTTTACTTTTTGTATTGAAAAGTTTTCCATGTCTGGATTCCTTTGCCTGCATTTCTCTTCAAATATCTTTGGTGCTGCTCTTTTTATATTGATTATTTTTGCTTTCTCATTTGCATGGATATTACACCATATTAAATCTCTTTTTCTTTCCCATGTCCATATTTCTTCATCAGATGTCTACTGATCTTCTCGTTTCTCCTTACTTTGGGGACTCATTTCATCATGCTGTGATGTAACCCGTGTTAGAGCTTCTACACCAAATCCTTCACTTTACAGGCACTCCATAACTTCAACTTCTGTTTTTTAACTTCTGCTTTACTACTCTTCTTTTCTATATTTCCTCTTTGTGATATCATTTTTTTTTTGTTGTGAAATTTTCCAGATTCTCTTTGAATATCTTTTGGACTGCCTTCTTTCTACCGATTAATTTGGCTTTTGCCTTTGCATAAATATTTCACCATATCAAATCTCTCTTTCTTTCCCATGTTCATACTTCATTTTTGTACTATTCAAAAATCTCTAGGTTTTGGTGGTTATATTTTTGCACTTCCTCAGATGCTTCTTTTTCCAAACAGATCAAAGTTTCTTGGTCTATATACTGTTTTTCACAGATCTGTTATATTAATGAACACACATTTTTATTTGAGGCTTCTGACAGTTTTTCTTGTGGAAGTATTTTTCTTTCCTCCAATTTCTCTCTTAATCTTTTTGTATATCTTGTGTTTGGAAATGCTGGGCTTTTTGCATAATAGTAACAATACATAATTTCTTTCTTATCCTCAATAGTCCACTCTATTGCCTTTATAGCTCTTCTTTGACCTATCATTTTTTTGTGATTTTTGTGGACTTCTATTTCCTTCTACAATGGGGGGGGGCATCCTCACCCTGAGCCTGGCCATGCCCCATTGCAGGAATGTTTCTGTATTTTGAGGATTCTACACTGTCATTTTTTTCCAGTCCTGCCACCAGTGTGCCTACCAGGATTGGGCAGTTTTTTATCATGGGTCTTGTGCACCCAGCTAGCTTTTTTAAATTTTGACCGACTTCTGTCCATGATATATTCTGTATAAATACATTCTATATATCAGTGTCATCTTGGTGAGATTTTGTGAAAAACAGGGTCCACCTCATGAAGGTACTTACCGAGACATGAGGATAAACTCAGTTTCAGCAATACTATTCTCGTTTGCTTGCTAATGTATTATCTCTCCATTCTGACCCCTTCATCTCTCCATTCATACCCCATAATCTCTCCATTCGGACCACAATCATCTCTCCATTAAGACCCCTGCATCTCTCCATTCAGACCCCATCAACTCTCCATTTGGACCACATCATCTCTCCATTTGGACGCCATCATGTCTTCATTCAGACCCCATCATCTCTCCATTTGGACCACATTATTTCTCTATTCAGACCCGGTCATCTCTCCATTCAGACCCCATGTAAGGCCTTACCTTTATCCTGAAAGGACTTAAACCAGCAGCTCTTTCCCCAAAACAAAAGTTTAGTATCCAGAGGAGCATCCATCAACTTAGCCTTAATATCATCAGGTAGAGGTTAAACCCTAAGCCATAAATACCCCCTCATCACTGAACCAGAAACAACAGCCCTAGTAGAGGCATCTGCTGCATCATATCTACATTTGATAGACTGATAAATTACCTGAAAGGAAGTCCCTAGCAAGGAAAGAGCAGAAGCTTTACCTTCAGAGTCTGGAAAATCAGAAATAAGTTGACAGGCCTGAAAAGTAAGAGCCAACATATACCTAGACATATGGGTCGGATAATTAATAGCCCTAAAAGCCAAATTAGCAGAAGTATAACCCTTCTTACCCAGCCTTTCCACGGTCCTGCTGTCCTTGTCAGAAGGCAATAACTTGGGCGAAGGAAGCAATTGTGACAGCTTACCAGAGGCTACAGACACCAGAGAGAGGTCAGCAGCAGGACGTTTATACAAACAATCCTTAGGCATTATATAAAACCTGTCAGGTTTCTTGGGAGCAGGAAGCAGAGAATCAGGTGCATGAGAGGCACTGGAAAAAGCACCCAACAAAGGATCCTAAACAGGAGGAACAGCTGCAGGTTTAGGAGATTCCAGCTGCAGCAAATCACTGTACCCCTTATGGATTTCAGAGACCTAAGAACAATCTTAGTTAAAAAAATTCCATCCTCCTAGAGATTGTATCCGCAAAGGAGATTTCTTCAAAAGGAACATCAGGACTAATATATCCATCGTCCTCTGACCCATCATCTAAAGAATAAGGAATTTTTGTAGAATAAGTCAGGGATTCATCATCAGAATCCAACTTTTCATCAGAATAATTCTATTCTCTAGGCCTTTTGAGGAGAACAGAGGACCAAGGAGGAGGAGCAGGAATGGAACCCCCAATGGGTTTTAATGACATTAAAACAGTAAATAGCCCCTGAGTAAAGGCCTGCTACTCACTCTGTGAATCCCTAAAAGCAGAAGAAAAAAATTTATTTTTTGTTGCTTTTTTAAGGGAATGTCCCCTCTATAAAACTGAGAAGGCTCAGACCCATGACAGAAGTCAGGAACTGTAGTAAAAACTTCTTCCCCAACTAAAATCCAAGGAAATCGCCTAGGCCCCTCAGAAAAAAATCAACCATGGTTGCCCCTGAACATCCAAAAAAGATACCTCCAAAGCCTCTTCAGATGCGCTGCCAGCCAGATCCTCTCTGGCCTCCAACCTGGTCATGGCAGAGAAACCCAACAACACAGCTAGGTGAGACTCTGGGTTCATAATGACCTCAGGAGAAACACCTTGCAGAGGCTGGACAGCAGAAGTTTCCATTCGTACCTTTTTTACCTTCTTCTTCCCTAATGACTGACCCTTGGGACAGGAGATTCTTTGCATTGTATCTTTGAAGAGAAACTTAAGGCTCTGATTCTCAAGGTACAAGAAAAGGGGAAGAAAACCTACTGCAAAGGGTTTTTGGGATGAACACCTAACAAATTGAACAAGATGTATGGTTGTGAGAACCTCTTAGGGAAAAAGACACTTGTATTGGTCTTTATGGGTAATCTGTCTTGTGGACTGACATTCTTCCTTCCTGGATGACATTAACCCCAAAGAGCACAAAAAAAAAAGGCAAGAAAAAAACAAAACTGCCAACAGGGCACTTATCTGCAACTTACTAGGAGTTGGCAAACAGGTGTAGCCATAACCGGTAGTGCGAAAATGTGTACAGCTGGCAAAAAATGAATGTAGGCAAACAGACCGATGGTAAAAGCAAACATTTAAACTGGTGGCAATGAAGTTCTGTAGATGGTATACCTGAATGTCACCTTTATGACCTACACTATGCAAGGAGCATTTGGGTGACATTCAGAGTACCGTAAAGCAACAGTAGACTTTGGTAGACTGGCTGGACGTCGGGCTTCCATGGCAGGGAATCCCCATCTGTAAAGCATACTGCAGTAGTGAATGTAAGGATATCTAATTTTACCATTCAGTAATCCTCTATTCGTTCTGAGTTCTCCTTAAAGTATTTCTTCAAAGACAGAACAGCATCTGACAGTGTTGTGCATACAACTGGCAGCTCATATGTCTAGATACAGCTTGAGTATGTTAGACTCAGCTCATTATATAATGTATTTAATGCTGTGCATAGCTTAAATGAAGCAATTGGTGTTGTGAATACTGCAGAAGACTCACCTTTTATACTTTAGCTGAACTGAATAGCCTAGACTCCTAGATTTGTATTTATGACAAAAACAATTTCTCAGCTCACTGAGCATGGCTATCTACTTAAATTCTCCACTGGGCCTCGTACTTTCAGTAAGTATCCTGCACAGAAAAAAAACTGCCACAGACTGACACTGCCAGCAGAGTTTAATGTTTTATGAGCTTATTGCACTATGAAAGAACAGAAAACATATTTTACATTAACAGGAAATGGGTAGAGAAGATCGATAATGTATGACAAATGTTCCATCTGCTGGCAGGTCTTGCCAATAGTTTTCTGTAAACATAAATGAAAAGAGACAAATACAGTATTTAAAACATAATAGCTACGATAATAAGCTCAGCATTATTGATCATTCTTTGCAGATCAGAAATACTAACTATATTTTTTGTAACCTAATTTATGATGTTCCAGTGGGAGAATGAAAAAAGATATACAGTTTCCCTTTAATGCCTTCTTCAGACTCTGCCCAGCCGAAATGATCAAGGTAACATAGGCCTTGCATATATAATACTGTATTTATTAGAAAACTTTTTTTTTGATTTTCCAATAGTAGATGTCAATAAGAATTTTGTCAATGTCGTTTGCAAAAGTCATAATGATAAGCTGTCGTTGCTACACTCAGACGTTCTGTCTTTCATGAAATGTATCATTCCCTACTGTAGCTGATGTACTCAGCTCTGCACTGCCCTTTATTGTGAGTTTTATCTGTTAGTGTATCACTAATATTGTGAACTACAGAAAACAAAACAATCCTTGCAGTTATCCATTTGACTCATCAAGTTAAAACTTCTCAAGGAACCAAGTTACCGAGCACAAATGGGAATTAAAATCAGTCCAACAATAATTATAAATGTAAGCATTGTTTCCTACACTCACATGTATACCAAATCCATGGTTATATAAACCCAAAAACTAGACAAATTTCCCAAAAGAAGAGGATCACAAGCAGCACATAGCAGCACTGATTTCATATGGAAACCAATGATAGAAAAATTCGTCTTTGCTTAATTGCGCTAGGTAAATTGGTTCTTCATTGAGTTTGCAGGCAACGAGTAGAATATAAGCCTGAATTATCATTAGATGTTCCTGAGATTATTCTTAGGAATGGAAGGGAAGAGAACTACATGCTGGTTTGTCCTTCAGGTTCACCACAATGAAATTGCTTGAACTTTTTATTAAACTTTAAGTTTATAGATTTTGTATTTACTTATTAACAGTGGAAACTTAGTCTCATTTTTTCTGAGAAAAGTACCTGTAATCCCTATATGGCCTCTGAATACTGCAAATATGGTATTTTCATGGAATTTTGCTTTTTAGGTCAGAAAGTTCATATAATTAGCCTGCATATCTTCTTCTATTCATTTCTTATAATACTGTCAGCTTGCTTTATTGAATCTGCTGTACCTGAAATCTGTTTTAATTTTGCACTGATATAGAAGTACTAGAAAATTATAATGAGATCACAGCAATGGTCAGAAACTACTCTTAAAATCATTGGTGTAATTCCAGGATTTCATTTCATGAAAAAGGAATTTCATTTTTTTCTTTTTTTTTTTTTTTTGAGAACCAAAATCATTTTTTTTCTTATTAAGAAGTTACAGATGATTTCCACTTTAGATTTCATAGCTTGATATTAGTTTAGTACTGCTTACAGCTGTTGGTGAACATTTCCTATTTTGTTATGCAGACTAGATGTCAGGGGCTACCTATGTAAAGCAAGAATGGCATATAATAAAATAAAATGTGAAACACTGGAGTTCCAAATTCTTGGGGTTTTATATAACTGAATAAAGCACAAAGTCACTTATAAGAAGTAGAACTTTTTAATTAAATATAAAAAGATAGCTAACAAAAATAAACTAGAGTATTTTCTAATAAATATGCTAATACCAAGTTTGAGATACACTTCGGAAAACAGAATAATTGATTTGTGAGCTAAACTGGGTATTCACTTGCTTTTGAGTTAGTGCCCATTTGGAGTTTGTACATGGAGGTGGGGAGGCAGATTCCTCACATTGGAGCATCCAGGGAGGAGAAATCACCACAACCAAAATGACTTTACAAGTTTTATGAAATATGTTATTCTAATTTTTTGGTTAAAATGTGATTAAATGTTCCAAAATCTGCAGTGATCATTCTTTTATTGTTTTTTTTTATATTTAATATGAGTTAAAAATCATATTTAAAAGAGCAACTTTTATTGTCATTCTCCTTAACATGCAAATGGAACTCACTTCCACCCCATATCTGAACTACCCAGAACCACTCTAGTTTTAAGACTTTACTTCATTCCTACCTTTCTTCTAACTGGGAATGCTCCTACTCTCACCTTTTGTAACTTTTAACTGCTTGACTCCTACTTTCGTTTAAGCTTTTCAGAAATTCAGCATAACACTTGCTATGTTCTTCTTAACACCTTCTTATGATTTATCTTACAGTATAGGCATTTGCATGCCTTGACCTACATAATGCTTATTTATTCCATGTATTCCCAGAATGGCTTGTTATGGCATATACCACAAAATGCTTTGTTACTATTATCACTTTGTCAATCTGTTTCTGTTACTTTTAAATCATGTAATATTTTTGTTAGCTTTTATTAGTTTTTAACTGTTGTAATATTGTATGTAGAGCTTTTCTCCCCAGGCCTACATTGAGAAAGGGCTCATTTTGGCCCAATTGACTTTCCCGGTTAACAAACTGTAAATAAATAAAAAATAAAATAAATATTATGATTTTGTACCTACTTTTCAGACTGAAATGTGTTTTCAAGCATTTGCCAACTTTTTTTCAGCTTTAAAACTTAGCACAGTTGTTAATATTATCCAAATACATTCCAGAGGCTATAATTTTCTGTGTCCTGATAACAACATTACTATGGTAGGAGTGAAGTGAACCCAAAACAGAGCAGTCAATAATATGCTAAAAGTAGTACATGAAAAACAAATATGACATAGGAATTAAATAATAACCAAACACAGTACAGGGAAACAAGAATTACAATAAAAGAAAATTACCTGAGTGACATGTAACATCCCAGACCATATCAACTAACAACTCACACCACTACCCTCTTTCATGAACACTGGTATGCCCCAAGGCCTGGTACAAGCTGCTCTCTGGATTTTAACAATCTTATTGTTGGCTTAAATGATTAAGAAGCTGTTGTCTGGCAGTTGGTTTAGAGGATTAAGGCACTGTTAACAATCTGTTTCCAGTGGTGCTAGGTTTGATTCCTTCAGCCTCCATTGTCCAACTATGTGACTCTAAGCAAGTCACTTAACTAGACACTACTACAAGGTAAGTGTGAAAAAGGTCAATGAAGATCAATGCTCTACTCTGAAAAATGAATACAAATAAATAATCTCCCTTGGAATCTTGTCACACTTAGTTGTATGCTTTGTGTTGATCATATATTCATCTTAAGATCTTTGAAAAATGAAATAAACTTCCTCCTACAAAATAATTTTAAACATCTCTAGAACTGGCTTCACCATAACAAGCTCTCCCTCAACACTAAGAATTTTAAGGTCATGGCCTCTGTTACCAGTAAGAGACTCTTCTTTTATTTCAGTTACTATATCATATTCAGATCACAAACTACTGATATTTGTCACACAGTATAGATATCTGAGGTAAATTTTTGACAAAACATTATCATTTCAACATCAACAATGAATTAAACTATTTTTCTAGCTTAGGGCAGCATGTAAAGTGTCTCACCTTCTTTTATGGAAGCACTGTGGGCATTTGCTGTTTATTTATTGATTGATTTATTTTCTTATTTATAGACATTTGATTACTAGGAATGTCTGACTGGGTAGAAACCTATTTTCAGAGGAGGCCCAGAGAGAAAAGCTTCAAAGTATTACAAATGGTATTAAGAGCATTAATTATACAGCCTTTAAAATAATACAAAAAGCAAATGCAGTTTAAATAATTTACCAACTTATACATAATATGCAAACATTAGTTAAGAATAGATACAAGTTATGTGACAATTATTTAATAGTAAGAGAAATTTTAGCCAGTTTATAGAGAAATTAAAGGCAATTTAGTATAACAGCAATTGCAATATGAAGTGAGAGAAAAACAGGCTTATGGTATATTTAGCGAAAAAGTTAGGGGAGATAAATTGATAGAAGTAAGGAAATGAGTGAAGAAGGGAGAGTAAGGAGACTTAAGGTATGAATAGGTACTTGTTCATATTTAGGGATATAGCTTATCATTGTTTTAATCATGAAAAGAGCCAGCTTTTGGCTAGAAAGTCTTTCACAGTGGTTTTAAAGGATGGGAGGGAGGGTACTGACCTGATGGACAGAGATACAGAGTTGCAGGGCTTAGCTACATGGTAAATGACTAGCAGATCTGATAGGTTTGGGGACAAACAGAAGTTTTTGGTCATTAGATTGTAATGAATGACTAGGAACACAGTTGTGTATAATGTTATTTAGTGCTGGACAAGCAGATGGATTTTAGATAATTTTATAGGTGGTAAGAAGCTGTTAATGTGTCAGCTGATGGGGTAGTTCTAACCAATTTAGGTTTCTTAGAGCTATACATGGTGGATTCTAAAAGGGGTATTTGCTGCAAATTTAGTAACTTTGTTATAGCATTGTATACGTTTTGACTTTTGTGATGCTTGAAGTTTAGTAAGGATGGGACCAACATAAAGAAGAGTCGGAAGGGGATAAGTAGCGGCAAGTGCAGCTTTAGTTGCATCTGTGAGAATGTTTTTGACTCTATAAAGCATCCCTTGCTTTTGAAGAGTTTTTCTTGTGCAATTGTGTATATGCAGGTCGAATTTAATATTATCATCCACTATCATCCCTAATAATTTGCTATAATAGGTGACTTCAATGTTTGTATTATCAAGAGAGAGGACTTATTATAAAAATGTATTTATTATTAAAATGTATTTATTATTAAACTTTATTTATTATTATAAATGTATTTTGTTTTATCATGGGAGAGGGATTTGGGGGAAAAGTAGTAGTCTTTTTTGTTCTTTTTTTTTAGTGTTGAGCATGAGCTTTGAGTTACAACTCCATGTTTCAGTTGTTGTTAAAGATTCCTGAGTAATTATTTAGGAGGTGTGCCATGTTGTCAGATGTGCAAATGAATGTGGAGTCATCTGTGTACTCTATTAGGGAGATCTATTATGTGGCTGTGTTAAGGGTGTTGATGAGAATTTTATATAGGAGTAGCTCAAAGACAGAGCCTTGTGGTACATGTGTGGTGACAAGGGAAGTGATAGAAGGTGGTGTCATTTTACTGAAAGATACCTATCAGATAGGTAGTTTTTGTACCATCAAAGGATGGACTGAGAGACACCTTATAAGGACATTTGAAGTAGAAGTTTGCTGTGGCAAACTGTGTCAAAGGCTTTAGACAAGTCTAGAAATAGGGAGGAGACTAGTCTGATGTTATCTTAGCTTTACTGATAGTATCTATATATGTCCAAAGTGCAGTATTAGTTCTATGGAAAGCTCGAAGCCATGTTGTTTGAGGGCTAGGAGATCTTCTTGCAGGAGATAGCGATTGACCTAATTTTAAGGAGTGAGACAGGGTAGGCAATGCTATCAGTTGCTATTTTAAGGTATTCACTTGGAAGTTCATCGGCTGAAGTAGAGCATGGCTTCAGTTTAAAAGTGGGTGTTTCACCTCTGGCCACCACTGAAAATGGGTTCTGTCTCAGTCGGACTTTCTCAGTAAACAAATGTTAAATAAATAAATAAAATAAATAAAGTTTTATATAGGCTTTAGGTACATGTTTGAAGGTGAAAGTGGATGTGGTGATACATGGCTTCTGGGTAGGGCTAGGATTAGATGTTGAGGGATCTTAGGTTAGATATGCTATACTATCTATAAGAGTTGAATTATATTGTGGTTTTGAGTGATGAGTTATTGGGAGTGAGCATTAGGGTTGAATTTATGGCTGGGATGCAAAATTTCTTTAATGGCTGTCAAAAATTTTTATGGTTGTGTTTACTATAATTCTTTTTTTAGAAAATGTTTATTAATTTAACATATTTACAACATATACACATAAAGTAAGAAATTCAACATCACATACTGTGATACGATGTTAGGAATACTTTGAGCCTTCTAGGTAATCTTATACAATCAACACATCAGGAGTCTTGTTATTTCAGTAGCAACATTTCAAGGCTATCCCAACTGCTAAAAGTCTTAGTATGATTTATAGATCTTATTCTGATCACTTCTTTTACAGTTTTCCATAGCAGTGATATTAAATTTTAGAATGTAGGAACTGAATTTGATTTCCAGTTTTATGTAATAACTTTTCTGACAGCTACCAGGAGACTCCAGAACAGTGTTCATTGTTTGGCTTTTACAGATAAAGAAAGTGGAACATTCATTAGTGTTACTGGTCTAGTTAAAGAACAATTATCAGACCCTATCCCCTTAAAAGCAAACTTATCTCTTCCCAATACACATTTATGTTCCACAGTCCATAAACATGTGTGTCCAATCAACTTTTACATCTCTACTACATCTCTAACAGAATGAAGAAGTCATTTATTAAACTTAGAGATTTTATAGGGAAAAGCAAACATTCTATGTATATATTTCTGCCTAAAAAGTTTCCAGTATAAACTTGAAGAAAAGTTTGACTAACTGATTTAAGCAACAAAGTTTTATTCTTACCATCTATTAAGTCATTCAGTCCACCACTATCTAAAAAGTTCCAGAATTTTTCATCAGAGGTATTATTATTTATAACTAACTTATATAACTTAGACAAGCTTCCTTTGTAGATCAATTTACCTCGATGACAGCATCCATGTATTCATACAATGGAGGAATAGTGCTCTGTTATTCTTCACACATATTATCTACAAATTCCTTTAATGTCTTACTGATGGTTAATATTAACTGGTTAACAGATTTATACAAGTTATACCCCAGGATTCACAAATCCTCCATGTAAGACTAAATTAGTCTTACACAGAAACATCAGTCTAAGAGTAAGATGGCAGTGCAATATGCATATTAATGATGACATGCTGCCTCAACTCTAAGGCTAACACGGAGTGTGCACGAGTGCAAGGGGCATGTCGGACTGCCGAGCAGTCCAAAAATCCATGCCCCTGCAAGTCTCTCAATTGGGAAATGTCAACTAACATGAGCGAGTATGCTCAAATGTGTACATACCCAACACTACACTCCCCCACATTCTAAACCCCTGTACAATTATAAAATGTAAAACTTTTATTTTTTTTTTTTATTATTCCCGATATAGCTGCCCGTATTTGCCCATGTTTGTGCTGGTTTGCCCATTGCTTAGCTACAGTTAGCAGTTTAGACATTGAAGAGGATAATAACAAACTTATATGCAAATTAATCAAAATAGCAATAGCGTAGTGGTAGAGCCTTCGCACAAAGAGGAAGCATTCCTGGTTCGAGTCCCACCACTCTATTTTCTGTTGGAAATCTGTATATAAAAATAATTCCTGACATTTATCATTTAAATTTTAGTAAAAAGCATTGGAATTGCCTATGTAGTAGTGAACAAATTTTATATAAATATATATATATATATATATATATATATATATATATATATATATATAATAAGAAGGTGAAATGGTTATGCACACTGATGAATGCATTAGTAATGTATCTTAAGCAATGTGAAGCACTGCTAAGCAAAGTTTACCAGTATTAAGCATATTTAAGTATAATTGCTCATAGCTTAGCACTGCTTTAACTAGTGCAATAGCTTTGAGCAGAGCTGTGCTTTGCGCAAACTAGCACAAACAGAACATGTTTATGAGTAGCTGCGCACCGCGCTAACTAGCGCAACGGAGGGCAATGTCAGGCAACGTAGAGCACTGTAGAGCAATGTTGGGCAAAGTTGAGAAAAGTCGGCTAAATAGAGCCACACCTCCTAGCCAGTCTGGCCAGTAGTAAAATAAAAAGTAATGACAGGCCTTGAACCCGGGATACTGTGCACCATAATCACAGTACTGAACCACTAAGCCATGACAGCTTTTCATAAGCATGCACTTTCAACACACACATACATATCAATGGAAGTTTACCCATTGCTAAGCAGGTGTGCCTTCAGCTGAGTTTTTTCAAAACTGGCCAATCACAAATAAGTGCAGGAAATGATGCATATTTAAGCTCCATAGGCGGGAATACTTGCCATAACTGGTTGTAGCTCCCATCTGCAGGCAGCAATGGCCGGTGCTGGAGAAGGCTCTCATTTCCGAGCGCAACGTTGGGGCATTGAGGAGTCAAAAGTAATGGTTTGGCTCCTTGTCCATAATCATGAGGATAGACTCCTGCAGGGCCAGTACCAGGGCACCCAATACAAAGCGGAAGCCTGGGACCATCTAGCTCATGAACTCACCAGTGCCACAGGTGTCCCTCGGACTGATGAGCAGGTCAGACACCACCACGCAAACCTGAAGAGAAGCAAGGTGGGTCAACTGGACCAGTGGATCCAGCAGGGCCGTGAGATGGAAAATGCCCCACTACTGAGTAAGTAGCCATGAAATTAAGTATGTAAGAATTGCTATTCTAGTCTATACTATGGTTAGGTATGTCTCAATATCACTCCATTGACTTCACAGCTGCAGGTGTCCGTGCTATGAATCAACAAGCCTATGCAGATAGGCTGCTAAGTCTGTGCCACCAGGCAGATTAGTAATTATCCAACTTGTACTGTTATGTAAAATAAATGAGAGAGCCTGAAAAAAGTGTTTTAACACCATAAATAAAGGTATAATAATTCTCTAATTATTATTCTGTATGTACTGTTATATAAAATAAATGAGAGAGCCTCTAGAAAAGTGTTATAAGTCTTTAATAAAGGTATAATTCCTGGAGTGTGTCTGTGTCATTTTCTTTGATATGTTGTTGTGCTCTTGCATTATAGAAATAGTACTGTTGTATTAAGCGCTGTTAACACCAGTTGGGTAGGCCCATATAAAGTGGATGAAGGGAGGGCCAGTAGCTTTTAAGCATATTTACAGTCCTCAAATGTTGGTTCATGCCCAGCATGTACGGGTTAATCTGGCACATGAGTAGCTTGGTATTGTGTTCCCCAGAAATGTCATTGTGCTGGCAGAAATGTAGGGAGCTGTTAACATATAACTAATAATTTCACCTAAACATATCTAGATAAGTATAGGAAAGTAGAGCTGTCAGTGTACCATCTCAGCAGTAGTGTGTCTGAGCAACTCACAAAATATGTAGCAGTAACATTTGCATCCCGAAAAGTTTGTATGTCAGATACAGCCCATGTATGTAAAGATCTAGAAAAACCCATTTCCCAATTTAAGGACAATTGGGTAGTGTAATAATACATGTAGGGGACATATAACTGCAGTTAATAGGAAGGTAGTGTAAACTAGAAGGATATATAAGTTGTTAATGGAGCTATCGTTTTCCACCCTATTGTATGTGCATAAAAAATGCAATTCCCCACCTCAATGGGTATGTCTAATCTCAAAACATTTGTTGGGACATATCTCCTATTGGTTTATAAATATCTGCATTTATTTCGATGCATGTGTCCTGTTCAAATACCACAATATTGCTGGCCTGTTGCCATCAATTAAACCTGCATGCTGTTGTAATGTCCACTGTTGTGTTGTGTCATGCTTGCTGTTCAACTGTTGGAACTCTGGTGTGTTGGGTTAATGGGAATACTGCTGCATGCTGTTATAACTAATTGGGAATGCTGTTGACTGTTACTAACTCATATTTTCATTAAATCCTCCTAAACATAGAACGTATGGGAAGGCCAGTCCCAGTGGACCCACCTGTCCCACCTCAGCTGGCAATGGCACCTGGCACCAGCAGGTCGGGGGTCCCAGCCTGGGACCTCCTCCTCTGTTGGCCCTGTGCAACCTTTGGGTGGAAGCGCTGCAGAGGATGGGGCTCATCCCCCCCGTGCAAGCATGGGCAGAATAGAGCCACCTATCACCCTCAGAACAGTCCGGGCTGTGGTGCGTCGGGAAATTGAGCGTTCTGTCGCTGATCCCCTATGCCAGCTTGAGGCATGAGTGGTGCGACTCATGGGTGAGCCTGCCCCTCCTTCGCAGCCCCCAGCACAGCCACCCTATGGGCTGTGAAGGTGCAGTGGTGACTGCTCATGGGTGGGGATCTCAGTTCCACTGTTGCCATCTGTGGGCTCATGGGCTTGAGATTTCCAAACATCCTTCCCAGTCAATGGTGTTCACCCACCACATGTGTATGCATCTTGTTTGTCTTGTCTGTTTACCTCCCCAGCCTACCTCCCCAAATATACCTACTTCCCCTACTCAACATTCCACTCTCACCTGAAAAAAAAGGGCAATCTGCTCCTAAGAAAAAATTACGCCCCATACATAGCTGCCCATTTTGCACACATGTCCGCTGGACACATAAACTGATATTTAATTGGCAGTACAACATACTTTGTTGTTCTTACCCCTCTCTCAGGGGTGGAAGGTTTCATATTTCCCTCCAAATTTATTGCATATGCACAGCTGTTGCTGTTAAAGAAATGGGCAGCTATGGACCTTCCCTACACCCATCCTGCACATCCCGAGCTGTTTTCCCTACTGTCTTTCCCTCTTTGTGCCCCTTTTTCACCACTTTCCTATCTCCCCATTTTCTTTTCTTTCAATGAAATGAGCGTGGGGGTTAGCAGGGGTAAGCACTATTAAGCAGTGCTTAGAGGGTTTGCGCGAGTGTGTGCTTGTGTGCGCTTAGCTAAACATCGCTAAGCATCATGTAAACCCACACAAACCTGCTTACAACTGCTTAAAAGTGCCTTAGTCACTCTGTATGTCAGGGCCCTTGTTCTGCTCAGCAGCAAAATAAAACACCTCTGTCAGTCTCGAACCCCAGACCTTGGACACACTAGACTGCATGAAGTACCACTAAGCCACGGTAGACATACAACAAGTTGGTGCTGAAATAAATATATCATGCATCAGAATGAGTGAATGTAAAGGAAAAATAGGAATGCCATAACATAAAACTTGTTCTGTGGAACTTTACCAGCAGTTGTTGTGGAAATGCATTACATGACTGTGATATGAGAACCAGCCATTCTAGCAGGAAATAATGTTACAGCAGCACCTTACAACCTACACACAGTATCATAGCAGGACACACAGTGGCATATCTGTGACTACTTTTCAGGGATATCCCTGATTTTGAAACATATGTTAGCTGTGTCCCTCTAAATCCCTCTGAAAAGTACTAATGTTAGGCAGAAAGGTGGGGTATTACACTTAATGAATAATGACAATAATAAGAGTTAGACACCGCTCGTACTTCAGAAAAGGTGTAGCAATCCATATGCACTGGTTCTCTCGAGGTCTCCACTTACTGTCTTTATTATTTTGAAGGTGTACCTCACTTTTACCTACCTTTCCCTGACTGTTCAAATATGTACATGAGTGTTTCAGAGGCCTGGCAGAGGCAGAAACACACAGGCATATCAGCTTTTCTGCTGCTACACACTGTGCAAATAGCTTTGGAAGGAGTTCCACAAGCATACCCTTATGTAGGAGTACAACACTGAAATACCAAATGATGTAGCCATGTACTGATAGCAATTGACTGTAACAATGCCATTGTACCAGTGCTGAAAAGACCTGTGCATTGCACAGACAAAGAATAGCAGGCTAACATCTGGCTACCATCTGGATAGGTCCACAGTTGGGAGCTATGCAGACAGACTACTTGCCTTGATAAACTAACAGGTACACAGCAACCCTTTAAGTCCAGCAAGAAACATTCACACAATAATACATAATTCTCTCTGTACGTCTGCATCCCTAACCAAATATACAGTATACCTGTCTGTTCAGGGTCTACAAAGAATGTAGGTAGGCATACTCAGTACTGGAATTGTCCAGTTTTCATGAGCAACCTGTGCTAATGTCAACACTAAAAAAGCACTAACTGTTCAGAAGTGAGTACATTAATAGTCACAGTATAGCAGTTCACAAACAGTTCATGTGCCAAAAGAATACATCTCAATAACTACTTTTGTATGGCAGTTAATTGCATAAGTAGAAAGGAAACTACATACTCCCATGTATCTTGTGTTAGCATTTGCAGGGGTGAGTAAAATTCTACACTGACAAGTGTGTACTGGAAGTGGCAACATTCAGGTCTGAGTACAACATTTAAATCACTGGCTACACCCCTAGCTTCAGATATAAGAACTATACCAACCTTCTGACTTAAACAACAGTGTACACAGCAAACAAGTATGAGCCCCACTTTGGAAAGCTGAAAGGGCTACACCTACCTGACTTAGAAATTTATAGCATTGGGTTGCTATGACAGTGAGTACTGCAATTACCACAAGCAGGCTGCATGCAATTACCAAATGGTGGCCACCAATTGGTGCAGAGGCCATCACATGCACATGTGCAGATACCTATAAAAGCAGGCTGTACTTGCTGCCCACACACGCAATCACTCCATTGCAGACACTGAGAGAGACAGAGAGAAACAGACAGAGAAAGAGAGACATTAACAGCAAAAGCAAACTCAAAAGCAAAAGGAACATGGAAATTAATAATACCAACACATACAAAGGAAAGGTATGTAACATATATGTATTTACTAGCATGTAGTAGATGTTTTTAAAGAGTACTCTACATACTTTGAAACATCCATATGTGGCAGCAGTACGTATCTATGCACAGATGTCCAGCATAACTACTGCCATGGACAAATCAGTGTATAGCTGTGTGCAGGAGGACATAACTGTGACATATGTAGCTCAGCATTAAATGTCAAACATCTGATCCATGTTATCTGTGTTCTGTACAGTAGTGTGGACAATGGCTGTTTGGCGGAGTAGCACAAACAGCTATATAAACATGGATGTGACAGAGTAACACATGCATGATAGTCATATTAACGTGTAGCTTAGCATTGGCAACTGCTGTACCAGGCTAGTATGCTAATCTAGCATTTGTAGCTATATACACACACTCTAATATTACTGTGTGCTCACATGTGACACCTGTTCATGTTGTAGCAAGGCCCAACAGGACAGCCATGAGGTCCAGGGACTTACAACAGTGTGGACCTTGTGGGTATGGCACACACATACGGAGAGATATATATGTGTCAGATATATTAACATCTGTGCATGTGCATAGAGCAAGGGAAATACTGCAACTGTATGTGAAGGGTGGACATATATATGTTGGTGAAGGTTGTTATGTGCATATTTGTATGTAGGTTGTAGTGTGTGGCAAACAAGACAGCATACAGTGCTGGTATATGACATGCAGTGGTTAAACACTTTGGGTGTGATTTAAGTTTGCAATGTTGCAGCCAGTGAGGCCTGCTAAAACTACATGGACTGAAAACACCTTCAATGCATTTTTCACAAGACTGTGTGATATCATTGCATTACTGTATACCTCACATCCTTTGCATAATTGATATTCCCACCATGAAAGGTGGACTGTATATGTGACTATATGTATATGTATATGTACACCAATGGATGTGTATATGTATGTATATATGTATATATATATATATATATATATATATATATATATATATATATAGAGAGAGAGAGAGAGAGAGAGTCATATATAGTGAGACAGATGCCTGGTGTCAAAGCCATGGCCTCAGGCTCAATGCCGAAAATTGCATTGTCATCCCTTTTGCTAAAAACTCGGTACCCATGAACTACCACATAGGTGGTAGTCTACTTAACACTAAAAGTGTGATAAGAGATCTTGGGACACAGGTGGACAGTAGTCTCCCCTTTGATGACCACAGTGCCACACTAGTCAAGAAACCTTTCTATGTGGCACACCTCATCATAAAAGGCTTCTCATCCAGGGAAAAAGAGGTCATTGTTGCCCTCTACTCATCACTCATAAGACCCATTATAGAGTACAACACCCCTTTTGGTATGTACCTTACAAGACATCTACAACAACTGGAAAGACCACAGAAATACCTCACAAAGAGGATTACCGGCCTCAAACTGATGCCCTATGCAGACCGTCTCACAAAATGCCAGCTTTACTCTATCGCATATCACCTACCCAGGGGTGATCTCTGCCTAACATACAAAGCTATGTCAAACCCAGAGCTGTTGGACATGCTCCACATAAAGAAATCCCAATCCCTCCGAGCTACACATTCTAGGGACCTAAACCGTGTCACCACAATAAACAGAACATGCTGAAGGGATAGTCCTATCTCAGAGACTTCCCATACTCTGGAACAAACTACATATCTATAGCAAACAAAGCTCCTCAGTAGCACTCTTCATGAATAATCTTGATGATTGGATGGGAAGTAGGTAATACACCCCGGGGATCATCTCTGTGGCTCTGCTTGACAGGGGCACAGGAAATTAATTTCCTTGGGTGGCAATGGCCAGGGTACCATTTAGCTAGGCTTATATAGGCCCTAGGGCCAATAGCCTAGTACCTTCCTATGAACCTATACACACCCACATGTACTTGTTGCAATGCATGCTATGTGAGGTTGACTGAGTGTGATGGTCAATGTGTTGGTGAATGTGTCAAAGTTGTGTATATGTGGGATAGCTTAGTGGGAAACTGTTTCTGACATGATATTTTGTGTCCTAGCTTTGATTCCAGCAAAAGATGTGTATGCTATTGCTAGGCAGAAAAAGCAGTATGGCATACGGTCTGATGTAGTCCCTTGGTGTTGACTGGGGTGTGTCATTGGAGGCTAAAACAGTACATGTATGCCTATTGATTGGTACTGCTGGTGAATCCAACTCCTGTATGAACAGTAGTACTACCTGAAGCTGTAGGCCTAAACAGCACAGTATGGTGTATGTCCACATTGCTTGGAACCACTGTTTATGTGTTCCCTGTAGTCCTCGCAGATTGCATACCTCAGGCTTAAGGTTTTGTAAGTACTGACACACAGTACTGTATGGTACACACGTACAGCTCACCTGGGTTGCCATACCTTTGTGTCTTGTAAGGATGTCTAATGTGTGTGTGGGTATGCCTGTAATATGCCCTCTGTCATATGCGTGTTACAGGATATAAGTGCGTATTTAGCAACATGTATAGTCTAGTACAGCAGTATGCCACCCATATTCATGAATGTACACATATATTAGGCAGGGGGTTGCCATCAACAAGTAGTGTGGTATAATGGTAATACTGTAACTGGACTATACAATCATTGTGATGGAGGACATATTACATTATGCATTAGCTTGATCTATACCTTCTGTGGCCATTGCATCGCATACAGTGTGCCATGTACTGTTGTATAGTCTTACATAGTGATTTCACTTTGTTGCTGTGCAGAACATGGTGTAATATACAGAGTGTGCCAGGCACTGTCAGGCAGTTGTGGGGTGAGTACTGATATGTGGTATTGAAAGTGTGTATCCTCTGACAGCTAATAGGTTGCTATATATGGCAGTTCAGTGATATCTGTACTGTATAATGTTAAGTATGCCATATGACTTGCTCAGACATATTGTTTCATTGTCTTCCAGGGATTATGGCCCACTGTCGCAACCCGAGCTATAGTAGTGCTGAGGATGACATCATTACAAGCAGTCTAATCCAGCACTACAGAGTGCTATTCTCAAGAACCAGCCAGGACCAGCATGAGTGGACTGCACTGTGGCAAGATGTTGTCCGTAGGGTAAATGACATAGGCATGCATAACTAGACATATGAGCAGGTACACCATCACTGCAGTGATTTACTTAGACATGTTTGGCAGCGTGCATCTGATGTCCGTAGACAACAGCTTGCTACAGGTGGTGGTGTTACCATCCACCCCCCCCTCACCAGAGTGGAGGAGCTGCTCCTGAGCCTGGTGGCTTCTGGCCAACACCAACAGCAGCAGACATGTATCGTCATGGAGGTTGGAGCCACCCAGCAAGTTCACACAGAGCGTGCAGGTAACATGGCATATCTGTAGACTACTGTTACCTTTATTGGTAGATCATGCATATGTGAGATGTGTACTGTGTAGTTAAAAGATGTGGAGCCTGGTGTTGTGCAATACTGATCATTTGGGACATAATCTGTAGGCCTGTGAATGTAAACTGTTGTACTACTATAAGATTGCAAACCCACAGTAGCAATGCCACAGTTGTTGCCACTGACAAACTGTCTCATATCCTTGTAGGTCCCTCTGGTGTGACAGCAAGGCAGCAGACCCATGCTGGTGAGTGTGTTCTACATTTATTGTTGCAAATAAAATGTGCACGTCATAGGTAAGGTGTAGGCCATGTACACATGTAACACACCTACGCATAATGCATGCTGTGCATGTTTGCTGTGAGACTATGCACATCTCAGTAATGTGATTAGCTGCCTCAAACACATGCAATACACAGAGCATCCCAAACAAATGTGGCTACACTGTAGTGGCCATTGGATAGGCAGATTTGATACACATGCACACAACATACACAACTATGTCATACACAGAACATATTAATATGCTACACATGACGTATTCACATAACGTCTGTAAAGTCACACTCCAGTATCCCAAATGTCATCCGCACAACACACATAATATACCTGAGGGGTAGAGGCCTAACATGGGGTGGTGAGACACTCTTCCACACACAACGCGTTCATGTTTGGCAATGCTCCTTATTGGGCACCTTACAAACCCATGTAACAACTGGCATTGAAATGGTGGATGTAGTCATGGTACTGCAGTTCAGGTACAGCATGATAGGTGCTGGTCTGGCACACATTAGTAGCCTTGAGTGACCACATGATGCTGCATGATCATGGCTTATGGTACTACACCCCATCCAGTTATACTAACCACAGTACTACACATAGCTTTCATTGCTATACACCTCAATGTTGTGTGTGTCCAAACATATGCACCTATACATAATATGCATAGCAATCATCATTTGCACAAACTGACACATATATGTCTTGTAATGTTGTTGAGTGTCTAGGTCACATGACACACATTGGGTATGTGTGGTGTTAAATGTTGCAGTTGTGTTGTAGCATGCCATGTCATGGCTGGCACTGGCATGTCCACAATATGTTCTACACTCACCGTAACTACTGTACATTGGCTATGTGGACCAATGGTATTCCAGCAGGTATACATGCACCACTGATCCTGTGTGTATATACAGCATGAATGGGCTAAACCTGTGTCCACAATTATCTGCTAAAGACACAGATGCTCTAATCAGAAATGGATATCTTTGTGACACACAGATACACATCCAGCCATGGTATGTATACCTGTGAGTGATGGCGCACAGGACAGTAAAGAGCTTTTAATACTTGCACAGCAATGTTGTGTCCATGTATACATTGCATTCAAGGGTGAGGGCAATCACTGAACAACAACACACATGCATCAAAGCCATGTATACTGTTAGTAGCAAGGACTGTCTACACTCGCACTGCATGCTGTTGAGCAACACACGTCCTGCATGCTGACATGAGTGATATGACTGTTTGGCTTGTGATACTGTACCCCACTATCAACTGCTATTGAGTATGTTCTGGATTGCTGGTGGTGTGTGTGTGTGTGTGTGTGTGTGTGTGTGTGTGTGTGTGTGTGTGTGTGTGTGTGTGTCTGCTTTAGTGAGGAGTGTATCTATGTGCATGTGTGCATGTGTTCATGTGTGCATGTGTGCATGTGTTCATGTGTGCATGTGTTCATGTGTGCATGTGTTCTGACATCATGTACAGGTCGTAAATTGTGTTTCCTGTCTTCTTCTCACAGGTGCTGAGGTTGGGCTGGTTCACTGCAGCAGGAAACCTGATGTCACTGACACAAATAGTGATAATGAGGATAGGTGTGTTGAGGCACAGGCATGTTTGCCAGGGTCTGTTGTTGGGCCACCAATAGACAGTACACAAGTGTCCACCCCATCCATGCACACAGTCATACTGCCAATACATCCATCATCACCAATGCCCTTAGCTGAGGGACAGTGTACAGTTGGCAATGGCCAGGACAATGTGGTATCTATGGCACATGCATCTGGACACAGCAGCCATAGCCAGATGTCTGGAATGGTACCACATTGGCAGATGTCCAGGGGTTCTCGTCAGAGCACTGCTGGTCATCATGCCCCTGGCAGACATGCCACAGGTCTTACAACCTCACGCATGTTCCAGGCTGTCATGGAGGCACAGGCACGTATGGAACGGTACACCAGACAGGGACTAAGGACACAGAGGGCACATAACATCAATGTAATTGACAGTATCTGTGACCTAGCAGGTGCCATCTGTAATTACACTGAGGTCACTGATAGACATTGGGGTGAGACATTAGATGTCCTCCGCAATGTCATGTCCATGTGTCAGGACAGTGTGGGATGGTTGAGACATCAATGTGGACGTAGGCCAGCAACATCAGCAGCTGGCAGTCTCCGTGGATGTCCATCAAGTCACAGCCGCTCCCATAGTGCCAGTACCAGCCCCAGCAATGTTGGGGGTGGGCTGTCCATAGACTGTCCTAGAAGACCACGTGCACATGGCTCTGGCTAGTCCCAGCAGGGACCTGGATCCAGTGTACATATGTCTACCTCTGAGGATAGTACCCAGTCTGGCTTAGTACCTGATACTGTCTGTAGCACCCCTGCCAGGCACAGGTATCATATCCGTGGCCAGAGATGGTGATCTGTAAAGCCTGGCAGGTATAGTCTGTGGCTGTCCCACAAATCCCCATATATGGCAGCCACATGGTGGAACTGTGTGCATGCAGACACACACACATAAACCAGACACCTAGGGCTAACACATACCCACACACATTACATCCACATTGGACCATACCAGTACTCTTGGCCCTCAGACACACACACACACACACACACACACACACACACACACACATTCATGTTGATTGTATGGCTCAGTATAGGCCTCTGGCAAACCAACAACACACCCGGTGCATATGATGAAACCTATGCCACCTCCTGTCATCTGTAACATTGATGAAGGAACATGCTAACATGGTGCTGATGCACAGGGTGACTTTATAGCAGTATAGCAATATTAGCATGTTGTCAGCAGTAAAGTGTAATGATATCCTTGAAGGTGTAGCTGAGCAGGCATGATGCATTAAAGCTATGATTGTCAATGTAGTACTGTTTACACCAGTATTAATTCCAATAGTGTATTGTCCACCCACGTACCACTTGGCTGATGTGTGTAGTATTGGCAGCCTGTGTTAGAGAGTGGACAGTACGTGTGGATATGTGCAGCACAGATTTCCAGGTGTACATTTGTGAACATGGTGGAGGTGCACTGTCTGCATGTACGTGCATAGTGGACACATGGGCAGGGTGACATGCCCTGTATTACACAGTGTTAACACTCCATCGTTTCTATTGGTGGCCAGTATGCATTGTACTACACACATTTTGGAACTTGAGTACACACGTGTGTATGACATGGTTTGACACTCTGCTGTGGGTGATACTGTTACTATCTGTCATTGGTTTGCTTTCTGGTAGTATACACAACCTCAACAGCCTGACCATAAACAATAGTTAGATGATGTCTTGACAACTGACACACAGATGTAGGACACACAGTAACATTTGGATCCTTCAGGTACTATACTATGCCAGTAACCAGTGGTATTCACCTGCACCCATTCCTGGGACCACTCCTGTTTGGCATATAGCTCTCTTAGGTACAAGAAAATACAGTAGGGATATGTCTGCTCACGTCTGGAAATGCATGCCATGGGCTATAATGCATTCTCCAGATGACACACACACATCCTCCACAAGGGTATCATACAGACAGATACCTGTTGTTAAACCTATGCTGTAAAGCTATTAGCCAACTAAAGCATAGTCATCCACTTTTACAAAACATAGTATCCCACAGTACCACATAGGTAGTAGCCCCCAACATGTTGAAAAGGTACCGATGTGTACATACAGCCAAGTGTTACATCATATCTCCTTTGGTAATCACATTTCCAAAGGTATTTTGAAACCCCTTGGTGGATCACATAAGCAATAAGGGGTCTGCATGCATATCTACAAAGGTTGTTGTACACCTATAATAAATAACCATCATTGACAGACTTTACTGCATTTGAACAGGTCTGAAATATACCTCAGGCATAAACCCTCACTCACACTATTCAATAGAAATGAGTGTGTGTGTGACACGGATGACCTAGGCCAGGGATCACTGCAGTGGCTGGGCTTGTCACAAGCATACAGATGTGACCTAAGGTCTGGAAAGTGGCAGCACACTCTGGTAAAGATAACAGATGTGTTCATGGAGAAAGCAGGGTTCCCACCTATGAAATAATTGAGGTCACATGTACATATATGTATTTGCCACACAGCTACCTGACATGTGCAATGCACATACTGTTGTCATAGTGATATGTCATACAGTAGTAAAAGCAAAACCCACAACACATTGACCAACAGTGTCACACACATAGAGCACACACACACACACACACACACACTCACCAAGTGCAGGATTCAAACCCCTACCTAACTACTTTATGATACTAGAGCAGTACACATTAACATGACGTGCTATACACATTACTGGGAGTTTTCCTTTCTACAGGTATATTTGTAGGATGGTGACATCATCAGACTAGACAAAGTGGGTTACATTAGGTGGGCTACATAGAAGGAATTTCTAAACACTTTGGCAATGTGATCATCAAAGGAGAGTTTACTATCTATCTGTGTCTCCAGGGCCATAATTACATTCTCCATACATACTGGATTACCACCTATGTAGTAATTTGTGTGCACTTTGTTTTATCCAAAGGGGATGACTATGCATTCTTTGGCATTCTGCTTGAGATCATTGTTTTGACTCCAGGTATCTGTCTCTGTAAGACCCTTCTGGAGGATGTCTGTGTCAGCCGTTGAGCTGATTATGGACCACAGTTAGCAGTCATCTGCAAACTTGTTCAGCTATACTCCTCCCATGCTTGCCTGTACCTCTGAGCAGTATCTACTGAACAGGTGGGTTCCCTGGACCAAGACCTGTGGGATGCCATTTGTGACTGGTTTAGAGTAGGACATGGCACCCACAACTCTGAACATGTGTGTTTGATCTGTGAGCCAGTTGGCCACCCATCATGTGACATTGCTGTTAATGTTCAAGCTGGTAAGGTTGTCCATGATGCCAGAGTGGGGAATGGTGTCGAAAGGCCTTAGTGTGGTCCAGGTGGGCTGTGTGGACTACTTTCACCTCCATCTATGTCCTTGGTAACTGTTTCAAAGAAGTCAACTAGGTTTAGGAGGCAGGATCTGCCTTTAACAAAGCCAAGTTGGGTAGAGTCCAGTGTCTGGAGGTTTCCAATGTCTCTGTTTATGGGTTCCATGATCATTTGCTCCATATCTTTGCAGACCAGGCTGAGTAGGCCTATAGGGCAATAGTTTCCAGGTTCTGTTGTGGCACCCCCTTTGTGAAGCTGGATGACTGTTGCTGCATGCCATTCTTTGGGTACTTAGCCTGTGGTAAGGTTGAGTCTGGACAGTGAATGTAGGTGAGGGTGTAGTTCCTTTTTTGGGCTGGTGTAAGACGCAGCCTGGGACACCATCCAGTCCCATTGATGCTGTGTTCTTAGTTATAGAGAGAGCTGTTTTTACCTGAATGTCCATGAAGTCTGGGGCTCTGCATTCTTCTGGGATGGACACAGGCCATTTTGGGGGTGATGGGGGGGAGTTTGCACTGAACTTGTCCACCAGAATGTGGGCAATGTCAGTTGGTTCAGTGTATTTTTTGCCATTTTGCAGTAGCTGACAGCATATTTGAGAGTTGCCACCTAAATGTTTGGTATAGCTAACGAAGGGTTTGTGATTGTTATTCTTACATTCCTTGGCAATCTGTCTTTAGAAACTGGCCTTGGATTATTTTATGAGCGATCATTGCTTCTTCCTAATAATGATCAGTGATGCCTTTCCTTTTGTGAAGTTTGCTCTACCATGTGTTCGTTTCCTCCTTCTGTTGTATAGCTTATTTATGGGCAACGACCACCAGATTGGTTTCTTATTTTTGGAGGAGTGCATCTTGGTTTTATTTGGGATGTCTCAATCCATGCATCCCTGTAGATGCTCATAGAATGCACTTGTAAATGATTCAGCAGATTGTATTGCATTATCCTATAGCAAGGGGGCTTTGGAACTTTCCACTTTGGTCTTGAGAAGTGTGCAGTTTGCTTTTGAAAATGTCTTCACAGTGGTTTCCTTGACTGGGGGGGGGCATGATGTGGATGTCCAGTGTGATTACTTTGTGATCTGATATTACCAGCGAGGGGTTTATCTCTGTTGTGGAACACTGGTTCCCCATGTTGGTGATAATCAGGTCCAGTATGTTGTCACCACTAGTGGGCATGGTGACCAGCTGTTCCAGGGCATTTGAGTTTTTAAACTCTAGGAAACATTGGGCAAAGGACGTTGTACATGAGTAATTATCCCACTCAATGTTTGGGTAGTTGTAATCTCCTCATATAATGGTGTTTGGTAGGACCTTTATATTTTCCACTGTTCTCAGGAATACTGAGTGAGGTTCCTGAGACAAAGTAGGTGATCTGTAGCAGGCTACAATCTGATAACCAACTTTGTCCAATGTTAGTTGCACTTGCATGGTCTCCAAGGCCTCATGCTGTACCACTAACCTGAAGGTGTGGGTATCCATAAGGTAAATGGATACTCCCCTTCCTTTTGTATCTCACTCTGGGTTTTTGGGCCAAAGATCAGAGGGATTGTGAGTGTTTTACTTGGAGCATGTCCAACAGCTCTGTGTTTGACATAGCTTTATATGTTAGGCAGAGATCACCTCTGAGTAGGTGATATGCGAGAGAGTACAGCTGGAGCATTTTGAGACTGTCTGTGTATGGCATGTATTTCAGGCCACTAATGCTCGTTGTGAGGTATCTCTGCAGGCTTTCCAGTTGTTGTGGATGTTTTGTGAGGTACATAGCAAAAGGGGCATTGTACTCTATTATGGATCTAGTGAGTGATGAGTAGAGGGGAACAATGTCCTCTTCTATTCTGCATGAGACACCTTTTGTGATGAGGTGTGCCACATAGAAGGATTTCCTAACTACTGTGGGGATGTGATTATCACAGCTGTGTCCACTGACTACCTGTGACCCAAGGTCTCTTATCACACTTTCAGTGTTAAGTATACTACCGCCTATGTTGTAGTTCATGGCTACAGAGTTTTTACCAAAGGGGATGACAATGCACTTTTTGGCATTGAGCTTGAGGCCATGGCTTTGGCAACAGGCATCTGTCTCAGTGAGGCCCTTTTGTAGGATGTCCACATCTTTAGTATTTACAATTATGGCTCCTAGTTTGCAGTCATTTGGAAAGTTCATTAGCCACAGACCTTCTATGTTAAAGTTTACTTCAGGGAAGTAGATACCAAACAGGACAGGACCCAGGACTGGACCCTGTGGTACTGCACTCATCACTGGTCCAAAGTCATACTTGGAGTCTGCTACTTTCACAGTGTGTGTTTTGTCAGTGAGCCAGTTGGCAGCCCTTCTTGTGACATAGCAATTTATTACTAGTTTAGTGGCTTTATCTATAATTCTAGAGTGGGGAATGGTGTTGAAAGCCGTGGCAAGATCTACATAGGCTGTGCGAACCACCTTACCCTTGTCTATGGTTCTGGTGACTGCTTCAATGATGTCTATCAGGTTTAGGAGACATGATCTACATTTTATAAACCCAACATGGTTGTGGTCCATAGTTTGGAGATTACCAATGTCTTCTTTTATAAAAGTTGTATGATGATACATTCCATGGCCTTGCAGAGCAGGCTCATCAGGCTAATGGGGTGCTAGTTCCTGGGGTCCGTGATGTCTCCACCCTTGTGTAGTGGGATAACCATCACTGTGCACCATTCAGCAGGCACAAAGCCTGAGGTGAGGCTATGACTGAACATGGTACGTCGGTGTGGTGCCTGTTTGTTCTGTAGTTTGTGTAGAACACAGCCTGGGAGGTTATCTGTTCCCATGGATGCTGTGTTTCTGGCTTTGGAGAGGGTTTTTTTACCTGTGCAGCCATGATGACAGCAACTTTGCAGTCTTCCATTATAGAGATGTGCTCTTTTATGGGTGAGAGGGGGGTAAAGTTAACACTGATCCTATCTGCCAGGATGTTGGCAATATCAGTTGGGTCTGTATATTTACTGCCATTGTGCTGTAACTCATAGCAGACCTGAGTGTTGCCATTGAGATTCATGACATAGCTATAGAATGCTTTGTGGTTGTCTTTAGAATCTCTGTCGATTTTGTTTTCATAACTAGCTTTGGAGGGTTTTATCAGGGATCACAGCTATTTACTGATGTTGACCATGGAGCTCTTCCACTCATGGGATTTTACCGTCTTTTGCAACATTTTATTCCTTCTGTTGTGCAGTTTGTTTATGGCAGGGAACACCAGATTGGCTTCCTTTTCTTGGAGGATAGCATCTTGGTTCTGTTTGGGATAGCACAATGTATGCAGTCATGTAAGTGCTTATAAAATTCAATTGGGAAGGATTCAGTAGTCGTAACTGTATTGTCCATCTGCATGGGTGTCTTGCAGTTCAGCACTTCTGTCTTAAGAAGCATGAAGTTGGCTTTGGAGACATTTTTTAACATGGTTTCCTTAATGGTGGTGTAGGTCCAGAATGTGGATATGTAAGATAATTAGCTTATGGTCAGATGGGACCAATGAGGCGCTGACTTCAGGTGTGGAACACCGGTCACACAGGACAAACCAAACCGGGTAACCAACACAAATAACCACGAAGCAAGCTAAATGCTACTCATTGCCAGAAGTCTCAGCATCCAGATGCACACACTTGAGGCACTTCTCATTATGGAGAATATTGATATCTGTGCAGTAAAAGAAACCTAGTTCAAGGCTCCAGACAGCACACCAGCACTACCAGGATACTACTTATTCCATACCTTCCAGCATCAGAACCTGAATCATAGCACATAGGGTGAGGATGTATCTATATTCATCAAGGACACCTACACCTCTCTCTACATGCTCTCTACAGGATATGTACCCATAGAATGTTGCAGATCAACGTTCTTCACACTCCACAGGGATGGGGCCACAAAAAGCCCTTGGCATTCATGCTCTATGAGCCTGACAAGTGTGTTCTGCAAGGCAATGGAGCCAATCATAATGGAAGTCAACAATACAGAAATTGGGAACTTTCACACAGTTGAGCACACCCAGTTTGGCTTCGTCAAATGCAGAACATGCCTCCTGAACTGGGATGATTTCTTTGACAGTTACCCAGGCTAGAGATGATTGAAATGAGATCAACACAGCCTACCTATACCTCACTAAAGCCTTTGACAACATTCCCCAGTCAGGTATCATAGATTAACTCACCAACCTGGCCATGAATCCATACATCACAAGATGGATTGCAAACTGGCTCATGGATAGATCCCACACATTACGAGTTGCTGGCTACATGTCAGACTCTACACTGGTAACAACTGGTGTCCCCCAGGGTTCAGTCCTGGGGTCCCTCCTGTTTGGTATAGACTTCTCACATGTACATGCCAACACAGGAGGGTTGTGGTTGACTATGTTTGCTGGGAACTGTAAAGTGTTTGCCATAATAGATTCTCGGTAAGACAGACATATTCTCCAGAAGGGTCTCTATGAGACAGATTTGTGGTGTCAGAATCATGGCCTCAAGCTCACTGTGGAGGAATGCATAGTGATCCTCTTTGCTGAAAACAAAATACCCACAAACTACCACTTAGGTGTCACCCCCTTAAAAATGACAAGGTGATAAGGGATCTGGGGACACAAGTAGATAGTCATCTTTCCTTTGACAACCATGTTGGCAAAGTGATTGGGAGATCCTATGTGGCCCACCTAATCAACAAAGGTTTGCATCAGTATCCAAAGAGGTAGTGTTGGCAATCTACTCTTACGTCATCAGACCCATCATTGAGTACAGTGCACCATTTTGGATGTACCCGACTTAGCATATCAAGCAGCTGTAGAGACCACATAGGTAACTCACCAAGAGGATTGCTGGTCTCAAACAGTTGTGTTATGCAACACAACTGGTAAAACTAAATCTGTTCTTCATTGCGTACCACATACTCAGAGGCACACACTGCCTTACATACAGATCTATGTCCAACACATAACTGTTGAACATGCTCCATCTTCAGATAACAACATTGAGTTGCCCTACACATTCCAGGGATATGAACCTCAACACAACGATGAATACAACATGCTGGTGGGATAGAGTACCATCCCAGACACTTGCCTTACTGTGGAACAGAGTTCCAATGTACATCAGACAGAACCCCTCGCTGACACTCTTCAATTGGAACCTTGATGAGTGGATGGGAAACAGACAATTCATTCCAGGCATCACATCAGCAGCCACACTAGAAAGGGGCTTAGGGTACTGACTATTAGAACTAGGCCTTGGGAGACTACCCAGTGGTGTGGTGAAAGCTGCACAACTTGCGTAGACTGATATATGCCTTCGTGGAGATAGCCTACTACATACCTATGAACCTATGTGGCAGATACATGCCTACAGATAGTAGATGTGTACTTCATTGTACAGTCATGTTGTACAGGGTCTATATTATATCCTCAAATGCTTAAAAAAGCGAACGCTGATTGATCGAACTTATTTTCGCAAAACTGCAAAATATCGAAGCAGCAGAAACTCAAACTTTTTCCTAGGGAAAGAATTTGGTTGTCCGTTTCTGTTTCTTTGGTATTTTCAGTGTTATGGTGGAAAGTTACCGGTCGGATTCAGGTAAGTGTGTGATTGTGTGGATGTGAGTGTTAGGGTGATTTAGGTGAATTAGGGTTAGGGCTCGGGTAAGGTGTGTGTTCGATTGAGTGGACATGAGGGTTAGGGCGGATTTAAGTGAGTTAGTGTTAGGGAGCGGATGAGGTGAGTGTGCGATAGTGACAGACCTTAGGGATAGGGTTTGGGTTAAGGTAAGTGGGCAGTTAGTGGTGTGTGCATAGTTTAGTGTAGGGTTAGGTATCAGATTTTAGGTGTATGTGTGTGGATTTCTGTTTGTTTGGTGTGCTTGTGTTGTGTGTACGTGTTTTGGATCAGCGATTTTTTTCCCTGGGAAAAAAAATTGCTGATCTGACAGTTCGAGATTGTAAGCTTTCGCTTAAATTAGGTCGATCAATCAGCGTTTGCTTTTTTAAGCATTCGATGATATAATATAGACCTGTTGTACAGCAGGCACATGGACCACATACACTGTAATGCTTACAGATACTGGTGGCTGTTATGTACAGTGGGAGAGATGTGCACCTCATGTCTTTCGTGCCATTGGGATGTGTGCTGGATGGGATAGTCCTGGATGGCTCCCTGTCATGGTCACCCTCTTACACACATCTCTGCCCATCCATCTTTGGCTTATTATACTGTGTTCCTCATATCTATATCTATATATATATATATATATATATATATATATATATATATATATATATATGTACATAGGTAGGCAATAGGCTATCTGCATGAAGGCATATAGTAGTATGGCCAGAGTGTGCAGCTATCACCACCCATGGAGTTAGTTCCCTAGGCCTCTGTGTAGTAGAGCTGATGAAGTGATCCATGGTGTGACAGTTCAGTTTCACGTACACTCATCAAGGCTCCTCTGGAAGAGTGTCAGTGAGGGACTCAGCTTAATGTTGGTTGGGAGCCTGTTCCAAAGCAAGGGAAGTCTGTGAGTTAGTAATGTATCCCTCCAACACGTTCTATTTAATGTTGTGATGATGAAATCCCTAGAGCATGTGGTACAGTGAGCTTGGGTTTACTTCAGATAGCGCATGTACATCAGTTCTGCATTGGATATGGACCTGTCTGTTGGGCAGAGATCTCCTAAGTAGACAGTATGCAACAGAGTACAGATGGAGTTAAATTCAGTCTTGTTGCATGGGGCAACTGTTTGAGGCCAGTAATCCTCTTGTTGAGGTACTTCAGTGGTCTTTCCAGCTGCTGAAGGTGCCTAGTCAGATTCATCGCACCTGTGTTGTGATGCTCTCTGACGGGTCTGATGACTGATGAGTACAAGGAACCTCCTTTGACCTACATGCAAAGACCTTGGAAGTTTGTGGGAACACATAGCATGATTTTCTAACCACGTTTTGAATGTGTTTCTGGAAGTAGAGATGACTATCCGCATGTGTCCATAGATCCCTTATTATCAACTCCATATTTAGGGTGTTGGCACCTATGTGGTATTTGTATGACTGTAGCTCAAGGCCATAATTTTGACACCACATCTGTCTGACTGAAACCCTTTTTTAAGGATGTCTCTGTTGTCCCAAACATCGATTATGACAACTTTTTTGCAGTCATCCACAAACTTTGCTAAACATATCCCTCGTGTGTTTGACTGTATTTCTGAAAAGTATACACCAGACAGGAGGGGTCTCAGGACTAAACCATGGGGGACAGCAGTTGTTACCAGCTTGAACAGGAGACCACAATTCTTACCTTGTGGGATCTATCTGTGCCCCATTTGGCAATCCATCAGATGACATACATATTTATGCACAGGTTGTTGATTTTGTGGATATGACATGTGTCTGGGATGTTGGAAACGGGCTTTTCAAGGCCTATGTGGGACATGTGTAGCTCATTTCATTGATGTGTGACCTGGGTGACTGCCTTGAAAACAAGCTAGCAGGTTTGGGAACCATGATCTGCCCCTGACCAAACCAAAATGGTTAGGGTTGGGTGTTTGTAGGCTCCCAATAGCTCTGTTTATGAGTTCCATCATGATAGACTCCATGGCCTTGCAGATCACGCTTAATAGGCTTCTAAGACAATAGTTCCCATAGTCTGTTGTGCACCAACACTTGTGGAGTGTGCCAAACTTTTCTCTAACCCGTTCAACAGTTTCATATCCTGTACAGAGGGTGAGTCTCAACAGACTGTTCAGGTGCAGGGTCTGTTTGTTTTGGAGTTCACATATGACACAGCTATGGAAACCATGTCATCCCATAGACACCATGTTTTTAGGTTTGGAAAGAGTTGTTTAACCATTGTATTTGTGATTTCTGGGTTTTCCCAATCTCCAGGTATGATAATGGGCCCTTCTGTCAGTGAGAGGGTGGTAAATATGTATGAACCTGTCTGACAAGATGTTGGCAATGTCAGTCATTTACAGTTTGCACTGACTCAGAATATATTTGAGTTTACATTGATATTTATGAAATAGTGAAAGAAAGCTTCATGGTTCTCTATGGACTCTTTGACATATAATTTTGCCAGAACATGGATTGGATAATGTTAGGAGTGCTCATTGTTTATTGGTGATACTGATCGGAGATTTATTGATCTTCTTTTCACTTTCTTTGAACAACTTAAATACTTGTAGTACATAGTTTGATTATGACAGGAGTCCAATATATTATATGGGTCTGTTTTCATATAACTGTGTGCGCAAGGAAGGATTGGTGAATAGTGACAAGTTTCTGGGGTAAGAACTGCAACTGCCAGATATGTGTGGCCCACTGCTGTACTCATACATGGCCTAAGTGTGTGAGCATGCCAAGTATGTCCTATCAGTATGTTGTTGACTGACATTTTCTTCATTTATTTAGTGTGTGAGCATGCCCAGCATGACCTTTCAGTATGTTGCTGACTGAAATTTGCTAAATTTTTTTAAGTGTGTGAGCATGCCCAGTATGGACATATATACTATATGTGTGTAAAAAATCAAGTTGTTTTTTTAATACAGGGATCACCTTTGTGTTGTACATCAACAGGAAGCATGCTGTGCCTGCAGGGCTTCCATGAGTCACTTTGCATTGACTTATCAATATTTCTACATACGGGGGACAGCTATTATTTGTACATTTCTACCCGGGTGGCACACCTGATTGTTACTGTGGGTGTACATAGGATGAGGGGTTCACCTGACACTTATACACATTTGCTAGGCCTGCACTGCTATGTCAGGTACTCCATTTCAGTCTGTACTGTTGTCTATCGTACTGGCTTGAGGCATACTACTGTACTACAGATCTTAGCTTCCAATTTCATGTATATTAGATTGCGATTTCATAGCCTACCCAACCCACATCACACTGCCTGGCCTGCTGTTATCCATCTGCAAAGGCCTGGAGGGGAGTTCAGAGGGCATGATACAGCATTTGTTTGTGTTTGCGTTAGTCTACAATTGTCCTGCTGTGTCTGTGCCAGTGAAATGCTGTCATGTCTTAGTGGTTCAGTATTGTGACTGTAGTACTCAGTATCCTGAGTTCGAGCCCTGTCACTGCTTTTTATTTTCCTGCTGGGCAGACCTGACTGGTTAAGGAACAGTAAAGCAGGTGCGAGTGTGTTTAACCGACTTTGCTCAACTTTGCCTGACTTTGCCCAACATTGCCCAACATTGCCCGACGTTGCCCGACGTTGCGCTACTTTGTGCGGTGCGCAGCTCCATGCAATTGTGCTTAAATATGCTAAATAGTGATAAAATGTGCTTAGCACTGCTTTATATTGCTTAAAACAGGGCAATCATGCCTCAGGTGGTGCTGCAGGGCTACCTATGTCGGATGCACATAGTACATTCCCTATACATGTTTGAAAACAGGTAGTGTCAAGTTAGGCATCCCTTTTATTGTATGTGCGAGTCAGAGAGAGGTGTCATTTCCAGGGTTCCTACTGAGTCAGTGTATGTGCTATGCATTGCCTCTTTGCTAAGGCCAAGGCATACTGGGTATGCCTCCTACTGTCTACTGGGGCAGGCTCAGGTTGTTCCTTCTCTGAATCACGCTGTGCCTGTGCAGACCTTGGCAATGGTGGGGGGCTGTTTGGCCCTGCCCCATGCTGTTCCTGCTGCAGCTGTTTTTGCAGGATCATATTGTGTAGCATGGCACATACCATGATAATTTGGGTACATGTAGTTGGTGAGTACTGCAAGGCTCCACCAGATGTGTCCTGGCACCAGGAACCGTGACTTGAGCATCCCAAACACATGCTCGATTATGTTTCTTATTTGTGCGCGTGCCTCATTATGGAGTTCTTGTTCGGGTGTGTGTGCATTTCTGATGGGTGTCATCAGCCACAGCTCCAGTGCGTATCCAGCATCCCCCACTAGGTGACCATCAGGGATGTCTCCATTGGCAAATCTCTGGTACAGCTGCATCAGATGCCAGATGTGGGAATCATGATTGCTTCCAGGACAGCCAGCACACACATTCATTATTATGCTCTGGGCATCGCACACGACCTGGCAGTTGATGGAGGGGAAGCCCTTGCGGTTGATGTAGACCCTACCCTGCTCACCAGGTGGTGGTTTGATGTGTATGTGCGTGCAGTCTATTGCACCCACTACCTCAGGGTATTCTGCTATTTGGTGGAAAAGAAGCATATTGCTAGCCAATGCCTCACAGGAATTGGGGAAATATACATGCTCACTGATGTGCTGACATGGCATCCAGGAACTGGTGCAGTACCCTGGATGCTGATGCCTGTGAAACCCCCATCATATCACCAGTTGGTCTCTGGAAGGTACCTGCAACTAGTATTCGTAGGCGAACACATACCTTGGTATCCACTGGGATGGGTTCCCCTCTGTTGGTTCTGTGTGTGAGGCATGGCCGGCACAGCTCAACAATTTGTTGCAGGAGGTCTATGTCCACTCTATAGCGCTCCACTATCTCCAGCTCATGTAGCCCCTGGTAGGTTACCCTGGATCTGTACACTCTTTTTCGTCTCCTCACTGTTGGTTGCTCAGCAGCATTCGCAATATCACCACCCTCAGCATCTTGCACATGTTGGCTTATGATAGCAATAGCAGCCCCTAACATTTTGTCTGACAAACTTTTTAAGTTTTCACTCTTTGTATACTGCAGTGTTGCAGAGTTCTTGAGAAAAAACATGGGGGAATAGTGTTTGCAGAGTTTAAAGCGCTGGGCTGGGCTGTTCTACTGCCTGTGTAATTGGCTGATTCTGATATATTTCACCTGGCAGCTCTGCTAGTTCTCCTTGATTAACTTCCTACTACTTCTTTTCCTTCCTTTTCCCTTTCTGTTTCCACAAATGGCAGCGCCAAGCAAACAAGCGCAAACACACGCACATGAGCACACACGCGCACACACAGGCTTACACAGGCTTACACGGGCTTATACGGGTGCACACGTGTGCACACAGGCTTACACAGGCTTACACAGGCTTACAGGTGCGCACACGGTGTAAGCACATTTGTAAGAAATTACAGATATATCCACGGCATGCACCTTTGATTTCTGGGTTTCAGCTAGGACAACTGTAGACACACCTCTTGCAATCCTGAGCAACTCTTGGCAAACACAAGCCACTCTGCTCCAATAAGATTACAGTCTTTCGGACATACCCCCTCATGATGTCACCTATCTTCTACTCTACTATTCCCCTACTCCTACACTTACACTCTACGGACATGGCTCACATACCAGGGAAAACTGGGATTCACTATCCTTGTCCTCATTTGCATAGGATTGCCTACTAATGCTTGGTTACATCTCTCAAACTGAGCTTCCCCCTTAGCAACCACTACTCAGTAGCCATGTTGTCTTCAGCCTGCCATTCACCTGCATGGCAGAATAATCTTCTTATTAAACATGCCTATTTTTGGCTATTTTTTAATTTTTTCTGGTTTTTAAAGCACCACACGTTTGCGCAGTGCTGCGCTATGCTTAAACATTGGAGATCGGGAAAAAATGTATTTTTATTAATTTTCAACCTATAAAAATACCAATGGCCTTATATTTGGCCATTGGCATGCTTCCACAACTGGATGCATCCTTTATTTGGAGCTGTCATAGCTCCGTTTAACTATTTGCAGAACGGTACTCCGTTACCAACGGAGTACATTTCTGCAAATAACACTACTCTTCCACAGACAGGTTAGTGTTTCCTGGATCGCAAATTTACCTCATTTGCATAGCTTTCAGCAGCAAATGAGTAATTTGTATAACATAGCACTGTCCGTGCAAGAGTAGCTTTAGAAGCTCTCATGCACGCCCCTGCTGGCTGTTGCTGGATTGCTTGGCAGACATATTGGCTGTCTGCCGTCTTACACTACTCTTAGACTCCACGCAAGCCTTTGTAAATCTGGCCCCATAATCTTTCATTAAATATTCTAATGACTTAGCGTTTCCTTTTCTAAAGAAATCAGACCATAATACTAGTCCATTCCTTTTCAGTAAATTCATTTTAACATTGTTCTGAGTTTCCTTAAATCTAGGGCTGTGTGCAACGGGAAAGAACAACAATTTCCATTTTGATTTTAATGGAGTTTTAAAAACATATTTCTTAAATGTTTTAAGAATTGATTTCATATATGCAGAGTCTAAAGATTAAAATTAATTCCCTTCTAATATAAATCCTATTAGACAGATGAAAGTATTGTTACATACTTCTAATTTATCATATTTGTTAAACTTATGAGAATTTAGTAAAATCTGCTCCTGAATGGTTTTCCATTGATTAGTGTAAATTGAGCCTATCCAGAGTAGAAGAGATTTAAAATTGCAGCAATAGAATAAGATTCAACATCTGGGAAGCTAATACCACCATACTCCTATAATCTTATTTGATTTCTGCAAGCAATTCATGTATTTTTAGGATGCCATAAAAATGAAGTTAACATTTTTTTTATTTTCATTAAAAGTTTTTATGTCAGGTATTAAAGTTTATATGTATATAATACTGGGTAATATAATAATTTAAAAAAGTACTAACCTACCCTTGAAAGTAAAAAAAAATTATTCCATTTTTAATAAAAAGTAATACTTCTGTGATGGACATGCCCTGGCACAGCAATCAAGGAGCCTCAATCCTTACCACTAACACCAGGGAGGGCATCTCGTATAAGAGGAAAAGATAACAAATACACACAGAAAAGTACAATTTCCCTTAAGTGCACACAGAGATCACAGTAAGTTTGGGGCTGGTTGCTCATTTGCTCCCCAGGTCCCCAATAAGACTCCCCATTGGCGCAGCTATAGAGTCCAGATCTCAGCCTAGCTGGTAAGCTAACCTCCAGTACCATCTCTATCCCACCAGTGCTTCGTGTCCCTGCCCAGGTAGCTGACACAACACAAACACTTTGAGATAAGTATTTATACAACTTCACAGCACTCCTGGGAAAGGCTGACACCGATTCTCCAGATGTGCCCCTTTACCCAAACTATACAGTAGTAATTATTGCCACCACTAGCTAATACTTATCAACTACCCAAAGGCCCTTAAAAGGGTGTCCAATTATTACTGTGCAATATTATTATCCAATTGAGTAAGTGTGACTAATCAGTCTAAGGCTTATTAGAGTGGCCTTGTACAACAAACTCTATAAATATGCAATGTATTCTAGAGCTTAACTTAAATCTACACAAACCAGCCACAGGGAAAAGTTTTTAAAATATTTAATAATAAATAACTAAAAACACAAGACAATACCACTACAACACAGTGCTATCCAAGAGTTCAGATATCACACAGAAACTTAAAACAATACAGTAGGAAAGTTCTGATATACCAGAAAAACACCTAAGTCTAATCTTTATAGTCCTAGCTATTTCTACAAGAAAACATACTTCTAAAGTAACTTACTTTCGTAGAGCAAGGCAGTGCTGAGGCTGGATATCAAGACAGAATGCTACAATCTTGAAGTTTACATTTTACAGTGTTTTCTTTCATTTAAGAAACAAGCCTGCATTTTACATTTATATTTGCAAATACCAGAATTATGTATCAAATTATATTTGACTAAGCTGGCAGCCTTCACCCATCTTCCCCAATTTTCACAACTTCTTTAATTAGTTTTTTCTAAATTATTATTAATCTTACCCACATCATCATAAATTTGTATTCCCAAATATTTTAGTTCATTTCTATCCCAATTATATTTATATTTATATTTAAACTTACTATCTAGTAATTAATTTAAAACTAAAGTTTAAGATTTATTATTATTACATTTCATTAGCAATAATCTTGAAAATTTTCAATTTCCTTCTATTTCTTCAACTGAATAATTTGGATCTTCCATGGTTAACAAAATGCCATCTACAAAATGCCGTATTTTAGATTAACCTTGTTAATTGAAAATCCATCAATTTTTTCATTGCTTCTTATACTATTAGCTAAGGGTTTTTTAATATTCTAATAAATTATTCTGGAGTTGCAGACATTTCTAAAGTTTTAAATAAGTAATTTCAATCTGCAGAATCAAAAGCTCTCTCAATATCTAAGCTAATTAGTACCAATTTCTTGTTCATTCCTTTTGCTAAATCTAAGATAGCTACTACCCTTTTTATATTATCATAAGTTAATCTATTGACTAAATCCTGTTTGATCTTTATTAATTTATCTACTATATCCCTTAAACTTGTAATGAAGATGGAAGCAAATGTTTTCTAGTCAATATTTAACACCAATGAAGTAGAAATCCCACACTACTGGTGATAAATCATGGATAATAGCAACAATTATACAAATGTCAAAGAATTCAGATTATCCATGAAACATGGCACAAGAAAGAATAATATAACACTAACTACCAGAAAAAATATATAGCATACTTTAATAGAAATGATATAACAAAAAACAGTAAGCACTTTGGTGAAAACATTCACTTCATCAGACCATTATAAAAATGCATGCAAAATCCCCTTAAATACTACAACTACAATTCTCTCCACCTATCACAATCAAAAGCATTTGCAGTTGTCATGACAACCAGTTAAAACCCAAAACACTCAAATAAAAACATAGACATATTTATTTATTTATTTATTTAGTTATGCATTTGACATTTGTTGAACGGGTTGGTCCAGCTGGGACAGAGCCCTTTTTCAGTGGAGACCTAGGAAGAAAAGCTTCACAATTACATAGTCACTTAAAACAAGTAACTAAATTAACACAATACATAGCTAGGTAATCAAGAGTCATTGACAGTGATGAACTAAAATGCTGGGTTTAACATGAATAGCAGTTTGACTTAACAAATCAGCAAAGTGCAATAGAAACAGTGCAGAGTAAAAGTGGACAAATAAATAATTTACATTTAAGTCAAGACAAAGTACAGTGGGTATGGTGCAGAGCAAGGTAAAGACATAAATATTTACATCCTGTTCAAAAGGAACGTCATACTAATATACAAATGGACTTTCCAACTCATCACTTTATAAACAATAAAACTTATATTTCTATCATATGTTTACCTTTTTTCTTCAAGCATTCAAAACAGGTTTTAATGTTACATGATCATTTAAGCCCCACCTATTATGTGCTCTCAAATTAAAAATCCACCTTAATTCCACCCTTTCAGTATCATTGCATAAATCTCCTAATCGTTCACTCTCTAATGTATGTTCTACAGCCAAAATCCTAAAGCTATGTGTGTTTTCTTTCTCATTAATTTGCTTTGCTATACTATAAGCTAAGGGTTTGATAACTATACAAATACAAGAGGGACATCCTTCTTTGTGCTTTTGTTTAAAATGAATCCTTGAGAAATACAAGATCTAATTTTAAAGGACAACAATAGGATTATATTATTAAATGCTCAACTTCTCCATCTCCCTTCTCCCTATTTACTGTCCCTGCTATGAATTAATAACAATACAGCATTTACAACATTTTAAATTGACTGTTTATTTTCACTAGAACAGTACCTTATTGTACTGTGTTGGTTTCACTTTCAAAAAACTTTTGTCTCACCCTGGAAAAGTCTCCAATTCACTGATGTAATCAAGGCCATTGGATACAGGTAGTTTTCTGGCCATTTTACTCCCCAAACTGATATCACCACTACCATCCTAAAATTTCATCCATGCTGTGATGTCACAGCTCCCTGATTATTCCCCTGCTCATACAGAAAGTAATGGCTAGAACAAGGAAACAGTACGAGTCGTCTCCTGCTGGTAGCTGTCAATCAAAGTAGGTAACAGCTGAAATTACCCTTAGCAGTTTGACAGCTAGGGAAGTTAGGTGTGAAGGGGGTGGGAGTTGAGTCAAAGTAGTACACATTCAGGCTTCACAAAAGACTGCAGTTTAACCATTCTAAAAAGAAACATCAGTAAAAAGCACATTGAAAGTCTGTTCTGTGGCATTTGCACTGTTTGTGTTTTAAGTAGTCATTGAACTGCATGAAATGTTACTTAAAACTAATTGACTGAAAGACACCAGTGTGTGTATGTAAAATCAGTGTAGTGACAGGAGCTTTAGGAAGAAAGAGGCCTGTGTGATGTAATTTTTTACAGTCAAGCACTGCATTATGGGATACCAAGAGGCAGACTAAACAATCAGAATTACTTCAAGATGCCAGACCCCATGTGGTCAGACTCAAAAATTACGTATAAAATATTTAAAAAGCTGTAAATAGCTCCATAGTTGTGTTGAAATGTAGGAAACACCAAACCATGATGAAATAAACATGTTCTTAGAGTCTGTGGGTGTGGTTCTCCTTTAACATAAGCTTTGGAGTCTCTATACAGGTGTTTTAATATTCCAATAATTTGTTCTGGAGACGCAAACACTTCTAAAGTTTTAAACAAGTAGTTCCAATCTGCAGAATCAAACGTTCCCTCAATATCTAAGCTAAATAGTGTCAATTTCTTGTTCATTCACTTTGCTAAATCTAAGATAGTTACTATCCTTTTTATATTATCATAAGTTAATCTACTGACCATAAATCCTGTTTGATCTTTATTAAAGGACCACTACAGGCAAATGATGAAAAATATATATTTTTTTATCTAGTCATGAATTTTTGCACCTCTCAAAGCTGCTTGCCACAAATAAGTATTCATTCTTAATTTTATTTTTTTTTGTCCCTATATGCCCTCATGGGGGGCAGACATCCTGATGACAGTTTGTTTCCCTGGTCAGCTAAATCTGTCCCAAAATGCAGTATGACAGTCCTGAATGTGAGAAAAAGAAACCCTACCATTTGTTGTCAGATTAGACTTCCATTCACTTACAATGGGAAACCTGAAAATAACTGCCAAGTTTAAGAGTCTGTAGATTAAGTGTCATTGACTGGTCTGCAATGCATTTTACAAATGCTGTTCCCACTAATGTACTACACATTTTCTGAAAAAAATCTTGCGAAAGTCTCAGCAAATTACCGAGTTAAAAAAATACTTTTTACAAATAGCAGTTTTAAGGTTGCCACCCCTCCATTTTTTTCCGGACTGTCCAGAAATCACATTGATTCTCTGGTAGTCCAGAAAACATGTAGAAACTCTGGTATTCTATTTCAAAAAAGGAAACAGACTATCAGAGTTTGTAAATCAGCTGATTTCCTATGCTTTATTACAGAAAAGCATAGTAAATCAGCCAAAATCAGGCATCAAGAACAGATCAGGCGATGTCACAGTGATGTCATAAAATGGGTGGAATGTAGGCAGGAGAAAGGGCAGGTTGGGCAGGGTTACTGGTGATGAGAGGGGTGTAGCCTTACTTCAGTTTTAGCCACAATGAAAGGTGGCAACCCTAAGCAGTTTTGTTAGTTTCAGTTCCTAAGTAAATTACTCCTCCCATTTCCCCTCCTTAAATGAGCCAGAATCTCACATTTCTGGCTTGGTTAGGTTCAACTACTTAATAAACTTTGCATGACAATAGACATCAAAGAAATCACAGCCTGGTGTGCCACTAAAACTCTTTCTTCATATGTTTCTTTACTCCTGACTTTTGACTTGTACTTTCTCAGGAATTGGAGTTAAAAAAAAAAAGAAAGAAAACACAAATATCATCCACAGTTTAGGATAATATATCAATTTCTTAAAATGCGCACAGTAATATATTTGCTTTGGCTTACTTTCTGGCTGTTTACACAGTTATTTTTGAATAGTAAATCTGTCATAGCATAACCTGAATCATCTTATGTAATGCCAAGCTGAACAATAAAATATTTTTATTTCATCTTAACAACCTCCCAAGCCTTTTATGGGACCTACCATGTTCTGTTATGATTGCTTCATGCACCTTGACTTAGTTGTACACTTGCAGGCATATCTGTCATCCTCTCAGCACAGACTCATGTAGAAAACTTCCAAATCAGAAAGTGTTCAAAATAGCACTACTACTAATTTAGTAGGCTTACAGAATAAGACTATGTAAACTGGCATTCCTTTTATGAGACGTGTAAAGTGCAATAAATGTCATTATTTGTTCATGCAAATCTAACACCTATTCGAAAATCATTATGGATTGTACTATGTCACAGCAAACGTGTGACCACCTTGGATAAAGTTGAAAACTAGTTAAAAAAAATAAATAAAATGAATGAATTTGTTAGGTGGACAGAAAACAGATGATTACATTCAGAGTACTGGCCAGCACTCATGTTTCAAACATGCACTATTATCAAGACATGAGAGAAAGATGCCTTGGAATAAGCATGTGCGTATCAAAAGGCAGAGATGAAGCACAGAAGGAAAGCACCCTGTGGAGGTGACAAATATCAAGGAACAAAAATGAGCTCTCAGGATTCAAACTGAAATGAATGTCCGTGAAGGTATTGGATGCGAATAACATTACTAGAGAACACAGCAACATTTCTTCTGAAGTTCAGGGTTCAGACCTCCTTACTTCAGCAGGAAACACAACATTCATATGTCTCTGAATGACTTCAGAAATCATACCATGTGAGGGCAGTTGAATAACAATGACCCAGAGTATTTTCAATAGGAAGGGAGAAGCACTGTAAGAAAATGTCAGTGATTCCATCTGAAAGGCAGCTGCAGACATTGGGACTCCTATGTAAATGAGTGTGCTTGATTTTTTAAGAGAGACAGTGGCAGAGTAGGTTTGACAAAAGATAATGAGTTGGCAGTTATCTTACAGGTACCCATGACCCCCCCTCCCCCCACAGGTGTCCCAATTGTGCTATCTGACGACTTTAGATAGGTATCACTTCAAAGGAAATATATATATATATATATATATATATATATATATATATATATATATATTAGTGTAAAACATCATCAAGAATTTCAGTAATTGGGGCCTTGGACAGTTAATAATGTTAGGAATGTCAACTACCTTGAAGTATACATGTACATGGAAACTGCTATGTGCAGGCAACTGCATGATGTAGCAATAAAGTCACTGAGAATCAATACATAATAGAAATCTACTGCAACAGAGTAGAGCAGCAAGCTGCACCTGTCACATGACATGGTACTAAACCATACAGGATGCATCCAAATTCTAATTTATTTTTATTTATTTATTTATTTTATTTTACATTTGTTGACTGGGATGGTCTGAATGGATACATGTCCATTTTCAACGGAGGCCCTGGGAGAAAAGCTCCAAAGGTAGTTTCAAAAGAAAACATACATAGTACAAATTAAGAACAGTTTTCAGACACTGTAGAGACAAGTAAGTTAATTTAATGTGCATCAGTGAAGCTGCAAGGTGATAAAATTGTGGACTGACTTGAGTGATGCATGCTTTTACTATGTGACGTAATGTTACTACACTCAGGATAAAATCATCTCTGCAGATTATAGCTATTACTAGTAACACATCATGTTGAAACTGGAAGCAACCATAAAACTGTAATAGCTGATCATAGCATTTTATTTCAACCCGTATGCCATGGTTTCTTTCTGTTTCCTTGTGTTTATTAACAGTTGATTATCACTGTCACAACAAAATAACCGCAAACTCATTCTACTATAATTTGCACATTAACATTATCAAGGAAGTTTCTTCATTTCCCCATCTGTTGTCTATCTTGAAGTAATATATATCTATAGACAGATACATAGAAAGCTAGATAAATATAGGCAAGCATAGATATATTACTAGATATAATTCGATATAGCTTTTACTAATAGGCACACACACAAAACATCCCGTCACAATAAATCTAGCAAAATGCACTTACCTATAATCCAAAAAACTGTTTCACTGAACAAAAAAATTCAAAATGAGAAAAAGCATTCCTGCTTTGAGGTGTTAAAGTGACAAAAATATTGGACATAATTTGAACAAATAGTGGTATTCTTAGGGGAAATGATGTTTTGTATCCTATTGTCTAGGGTTAGGTTAGGGTTAAGGGCAAGGATTAGTACAGGGATTGGGTTAGGGTTAGGGTTAGGGTTAGCACACTGGTATGATAGATAAAGTGAGTAGTGTACTATTACACGAGACAGACACAGAGCACTGCACATGCACAATCACACACACAAAATTATAAGATTACCACCTTACCTAGTCCTTACTTTAATCCCAGCTTGGAAACACTGTCTCGCATGCATGCAGACAGACAGACACACACACACACACACACACACACACACACACACATTCATCCCAAACACAGCATATATTTATTCCTTTCAACAACCCTTAATATGTGCATGACTCTCAAACACTCACATGCACACACTCAACCACAATTTTGAAAATTTTATTACAAATGACAATTTCAGCATTACTATTGTACACTCAATAATCCAACAATCAATTCTTCCATCATTCAGCAAAAAACTTTGTTTGACCAAATTTATCCTCCAAATAGCTTATAGAGTTTGCCTCATGGACACAAGGTAGAGTTTGATTCTGATCTCAGGTTATTGGATAGACTTAAAATGACCATGCAGGGCAGTTAGCCCAGTGTTCACCTATGAACCAACTTGTGAACTTGTGACATATTATTCCATACGCATGTGTGTGTGTGCAAATATATATATATATATATATATATATATATATATATATATATATATATATATATATATGTGTGTGTGTGTGTGGGGGTGCGTGCGTGTGTGTGTGTGTGTGTGTGCATGTGTGCGCGTGTGTGTGTGTGTGTGTTTATGATAAGTATGTTTCACTGTATCTAAAACACATTTCATCAAAATAAAACAGTTTCAAAAGTGATCTAAAACATATTTCACTAAAAACACAAATGACTGAAACACATTTCATGGAAAATTTCATATACATTAAATATACATCCAAAAGCTGTTTTTGCAGCCCCCCCCCCCTGCATCCCCACATCAAAAAACATGATAAAAACAGAAATATTTTCACAGACTGAATCACTGCTGGCACACAAACACAAATTTCTAGAGATGTAGCTAAACATGACAGTAGGGATTAGCAAGGCGCAAATGCCAATCAATTTGTTTTGGAATTTATTGTTATGCCAAACCACACTAACAGCAATTTTTCTATAGCCTTACACTTTGTTCTGTCAAATGTGATTCAGAACAGCTGATTAATGGCATATGTTTTAAATCAATTGCAGCACTTTTTTTTGAAAAATATATTTTAGATTAAATAAATCACACACACACACACACACACACATACAAATAGTTAGACTGATAGAATTTCTATATACAGAAACATCTTAATGTTGACATCTGTTTTGACGTCCCCACACATTATCACATTAATAACAACGTACTAAGCACGCAATCAGTCCTGAGGGATTTGGGCACCCAAGCTGATAGCAACCTGACTTTTGACCACCGTCTTGCTTCCATTGCATGGAAAGCCTTCTACATGGCCCACCTCATAAGTAAGGATATCTTATGCAAGGACAAGGAGGTCATAGCATCCCTGTATTCTTCCTTTATAAATTCCATTGTTGAGTACAATGCCCCTTTTGGCATGTACCTCACAAAGCACATGCAGCAGCTGGAGAGACCACAGAGGTTCCTCACCAGGAGAATCCAGGGCCTCAAACACCTACTATACACAGACATGCTAAAAGCCCTATCCATTCACTCAGTTTCATACAGACTCCTCAGAGGTGACCTCTGTCTGCCATACAAGATAATCACGGATCCCACCTTGATAGGACTGCTGCATATCCGCAAGTCTAGCGTCACTCGAGTAACCTGCACATTTGGCCTCATCCTGGTCTGTGACATCAACAAGACTTGTTGGTGGGACAGATTTGTGTCCCAGAGACTCCCCCATCTATGGAATAGGCTCCCTCTCCACATCAAGCAGAGTACTTCTTTACCCCTTTTTAAGCACAACCTGGATAACTGGAAGAACAGAAAATATACCCCTGGGATTCCACCCATGTCCCTGCTAGACAGGAGCATCAGGTGCTGATTTGTCTAAACATGAGCTAGACACTTGGCTAGGATTATAAGAGCCTCAGGGCCAGTAGCCTAGTGACCTCCTATTATCCATGATCCTATAATCCTATGATGACCTGCTTGACATCATAGAGATCATACTGTCATAACAATTCTTTGCGATATGAGCCATATTAATGGCAGACGAAATATATTACCCACTGGGTAACACATTACAGCGATATTATAATTTAGGATTGTCTATGAGAAACAGTAGTAAAGACAGTAGTAAGGCTCTGAACAGTAGAATCTAACAGAAGTGTTAGTTGTAACTATGTGTTGAGAACAGCAAGAGATGAGAAAAAAAAATGCATTTTACTCAGTTTTGTAATTCCCTAAATTGTCGGACTGCAGTACCTCATAATGTTTGCTTTGGTAGCTGTTGGAAAAAAAAGTAGCAAAGTAACTGAACTGGGCAACATGTCTGTCAAAGGTTGCCCTAGGTCTCATTATTGTTTTGTGTTGCTTTGGATCCTACCATTAAAGGTAATGGTGGGAGCACACTTGTGTAAATTGCAGGGGAGTGGAACTCTCCATGTCAGTACCTAGCTCTCATTATTGTTTTTTTTTTTTTTTTTTTGTTGCTTTGGATCCTACCATTAAAGGTAATGGGGGAGCACCCTTGTGTAAATTGCAGGGGAGTGGAACTCTGCATGTCAGTACCTAGCTCTCATTATTGTTTTTTTTTTTTTTTGTTGCTTTGGATCCTACCATTAAAGGTAATGGGGAGAGCACCCTTGTGTAAGTTGCAGGTGAGTGGAACTCTGCATGTCAGTAAATAAAGTATAAAATTACAGATATAATTAATCAAATTAATCTGATGAGTTATAACACAACTGTGTGAATAGCCGATGTCACTGTAAGACATAACCTTTTAGAAAACATTTATGGAACAATTTCATTAACAATGGTTCGTGTCCAATTTTTTTCCCCCTATCTTTTAATTCCCATGCCTAAAAGCAAAGTTACAGATGGCAGTCAAACAAAGTAACAGTCCCTAGTCATTTAGGAATAATTACATCCTAGACCATATCAAATGCCTTCATTAAAAAGAAGAACTTCAGCCATTTAGCAAAATTACAAAGAAGGAGGATATCTAATGGAAGAGATTGCACTGAGCTGCTAGTAGGGATAGATAAGGTGGCATTTGTGCTTTATCCCTCAATTTGACTTTCTGTGGATGGTCATCATGAAAATGATTTTGCATTAAAAAAGCAGCAACCATTTGAGCAATAGAACTGCACAGTACTGTTGTAGCAAAGAATTTGTAATGCATAACAAAAGGTAAAAAAACAAACCTCTGCATGACCTTGTATTTAAAAGAAAACCAGCAACCACCTGAGCCATAGTATTGCACATTACTGTTGGAGCAAAGAATTTATAATGCATTTCAACAGGTAAAAACATAATCGCTTCATGACCTTGCATTAAAAAAAATAAAACAGCATCCATCTGAGCAATAGCATTACACAGTAGTCTTGAAGCAAAGAATTTATAATGCATTTCAACAGGTAAAAACAGAATCTCTAAAAGCAATGTTACACGATCAGGAAGGAAATGGATAGCTTCTTAGAATAGCAATAAATCTCCACAATAATGGTAAATTCTTAGACTTTGAAAAGTAGTCTCTGCAAAGTCCTTATCTATGGTAGCATCCATTAGAGATACAAAGCCATGCAGCAACAGTTATCTGCACAATAAGTTCCTGCCTCAAGTTGTGGGCATGTTTATGCTTAAAAGGAAGGCAGTTTGAAGGGCACCATTCAATGCAAATACTTGTGTGGGCATGCATAATTAAATAGTGGGTGGCTCCAGGGCAAAAAATGAAAGAATAAGGTGTGTTCCTGTGAATAATGAGGAAATATGCGGTCTGGATGATGGGCAACTTTTCACAGGATTAAGCAAGCATGAGAGTAAGTTTTTTGTAAACATGGCTTGCTCGCTCAGAATAATGCAGGAGTGAAAAATACAGCTAACTTAGGTGTTAACCATATTTTTGCTTAGTGGGATTGCTGGATATGGATGGAAAATTGGTTTTAAAGCAGAAATAGTGCATTGCTTTCCATAGTTGCCCTTTAATTTATCTACTATATCCCTTAATCTTTTAGCAAAGATGGAAGCAAATGTTTTATAGTCAATATTTAATAATGACATAGGTCTATATTTGAAAACTAATGTATTATCCTTTCCTTGATTAAGTATAGGTAATATTATAGAAAATTTCCATGAAGGAGGTATTATTTTGTCACTCTGAATTATCCTGAAAATGTCACTCAGTAATTCTAAAATATTTAATGGAAGTAGACTATATAATTTCATACTTAAATGATTCAACCCTGAAGCTTTATTAAAATTTGTTACAAAGGTGTAGCATCCACCGATCCAGGAAATTATAGACCCATCAGCCTAATTAGCCTGATCTGTAAGGTCATGGAGTGGATTATCATGGACCTCATTAACAAGGACATTGGCAACCTCCAGACACTTGAGCCAACACAGTTTGGTTTTGTCAAGGAGAGGTCATGCCTGTTAAATTTGGTCGACTTCTTTGAGACATTCACCAAGGCCATAGGTGAAGGGAAGATGGTGCACACCACTTACTTTGATCTGGCAAGGCCTTCAATACTATTCCCCACTTGGGTATAATAAATAAATTCTCTCAACTAGGCATCAATCCATATGTTACCAGATGGGTAGCAAACTGGCTCACTGATAGAACCCACCTAGCAGAATAGGGGAAGCCACCTCAAGTAGTAGACCATAACAAGCAGTGTGCCCCAGGGATTGGTCTTGGGAGATCTGCTGTTTGGGATATACTTCTCAGAGGTGCAGGCCAAATCTAGTGGGCTATGGCTGAAAAAGTTTGCAGATGACTACAAGCTGGGATCTGTTATCAATCCCTCTAGAGATGTGGACATCCTTAAAGAGGGTCTCACCCAAACAAATGACTGGTGCCGAAATGTGGCCTCAAACAATGCCAAAAAAAATGCATCATCATCTCTTTTGGGGAGAATGACCTCCCCTCAAATTATCACATTGATAATAAGGCACTAAACACGCAATCAGTCATGAGGGACTTGTGAACCCAGTTTGACCACCATATTGCCTCCATTGTACAGAAAGGTTTCTATATAGCCCACCGCATTAGTAAGGGTATCTCATCCAGGGACAAGGTGGTCATAACATCCCTGTATTCTTCCCTTATATGACCAATTATTGAATGCAATGCCCCTTTTGGCATGAACCTCACAAAGCACATGAAGCAGCTGGAGTGACCACAGAGATTCCTCACCAGGAGAATCCAGGGTCTCAAACATCTACTCTACACAGATAGGCTAAAAGCCCTGACCCTCTACTCCTACAGACTCCTCAGAGGTGACATCTGTCTGACATACAAAGCAATCTCAGACCCTGCCCTGATGGGACTGCTGCATATCCGCAAGTCAAGCTCCACTCGAGTAACCCGCACGTGAAATCTCAACCTGGTCTATGGCATCAATAGTACTCATTGGTGGGACATATTTGTGTCCTAGAGACTCCCCTTTTTGTGGAATAGACTCCCTCTCCATATAAAGCAGAATACCTCATTAAACCTTTTTAAGTGCAACCTGGATAACTGGATGGGGAACAGAAAATACCCCCCCTGTGATTCCACTTATGTCCCTACTGGACAGTGGCACAGGGTGCTGACTTGTTAGAACATAGGCTGAATTCTTGGCTAGGCTTTAAGGTCCTCAGGGCCAATAGCCTAGTAACTTCCTATGATCCTATGAATAGGCTTAGTCAATAGAGATATTTACTTATCATTAACTTAATTAATAACATTTTCCTTAAATAATTGGCAATTTTGTAATCACCAGGATTATTACTTTTATTTTTATTACAATCTTCATGGATTTTTCTAAAATATAACCATTTCCTCTATGTATGAAGTAAGTTTATTGGTCTGAGGATTTCTGATATTATTGATTTGTGCCTTTTTGCTTGACATCTTACTTATATTAGCTAATCTAAGTAGATTTTTTGAAGTTATTGCATAACTGCAATTTTATTTTTTCTAAAGCTATCTCTATGCATTAAAACTGATTGATACTGTTGTCATTATTTTTTAATGACGTCAGTAGTATCTAATTTCTTTGTTTACTGTTCAAACCTAAGGAGCAATTCAATAAAGCTTACATGGAGCTAATCTCCATCTAAGCATAGTGCCATGTCTTGAACACAGAGTTTGGAGCCTTTGCAATCCAGGAAACAGCGCTGGGGGTGTGCACAAGCCTCCCAGCACTGTTCAGCCATGGACATGATCATGGGATGTAAATCACCTTATTTTATGATGAAAACCATGCAAATGAGCTGATTTTCCGATCCAGAAAGCAGACAGGCATTCATGTAGGAGCCATGTGTGCATAACAAATGTATGTGGGAGCTGTCAGTGTACAACACTGCAAAAAAAAAAAAAAACGGGGCTGTGACAACTCAAAGTAAAGCATGTATTAGTTGCATCAGGCATGCCAATGGCCAAAACTATGGCCATTGGCATGTAAAATGGATGCAAAATATAAATAAAATCAAAGGTTAATTTTACGTCCAGATATGCTATGTGCAAGTGGAACGCAGTGGCGCCCAAGCATGGGATCTGACAAAATATAAAATTAAAATACTAAAAGGGGATTATTTAAGCTAAAAGTAAATTCCCCATTATAATGGCCAACATGCAGGTAACAGTGGTTGCTAATGACATATGCTCATGTGTAGTGCTGTAACTAGGATATATGTTATTAGGTGTATGCAAATTAGCTAAGTTTACTGACTAGCAAAATGGGACATCGTGTCTGCAGGTACCTAACTGTGTAGGGGCTATAATGCAGTGGTATAGGCAGAAGAGGCAGCTGACATGAAAAAGGGGTGTGTCATGCTTGGTGTAAACACATTGGAGCTTAAACGTCCGGACAAACGCTGTAGCAAAAGTGGAGCAAAAGGCCAGAAATAGTGATACTTTTTAAATATTGCTCTTACAAACTTAGAAAGTTGATAGAATGACATGTTTTGATATATATATTTAAAATGGTTGTATTTTTCCCACTATATTTGTAGCATGAAACAGCTATATAGAAATGTATAGCTAAAATTTTGGACTGTCTTTTTAGCTTGCTTTAGCATAGTGGTTAGAATTCTGGCTTTGCATGCAGTAGTTTATGGTTTGAATACCAAGACAGGCCATTTAGTTTTTACATGGGAAAGCATTGTTAAATAATTGTATTTTATGTAATGATGTAGTAATTGATATTTGTTAACCAGGGTAGTGTAGCTGGTCCAAATTTCCAGTTTCAGTGGATATATGATGTGAACTTACCCATGTAAACACAAGTGTCCCATACAGTACAGTCACACCCCAAGGTAATGTAATCAAAGCATATAGGGGACAGCATATAATGTAAAACATATACAGTTAATAATATGCCAGTAATGAGTAATTAATGTCCAATTAGTACATTTATTTAAAAGAAAATTGAGCAATGCTTAGCAGTGCCTAGCTCTGCTAAGCCAGTCTGAGCATTGCTTAGAAGTTTAATTCTAAGCAGCATTCAGCCCAGCTAAGTGGATCTGTGCACTACTAAGCACCACTCATCATTTCTGAAACCAGGGGGTTATCTGAGGCTGCTTATCTATGCTTAGCTGGTTTCAGAAATGCTGAGTGTGTTTGTGTCCAGAGGAGGGCTCTTTTCTACGTAGCAGTGTTCCCAATAACTGCACCAGTTTTAAAGGCTTAAAACTGGAGAAAATTAGCAAAAAAAAGGAAATAGCAGACAAAAGCAATCAACTATAAATGACTAATAAGGCCTCTGCCACTCACAGTGGCCCATTCAAACCCCTCAATAATGTAGTTGGCAGGTGGACAACTGACAAAATGGTAGGGGCTGCTGCTGCTTTGCTACATCTCTACATGCTACAGACTGAGGGTGGTGATTATGATGATGCTGGCAAGTGGCCCAGACCGAGGAGGAGAAGAATGTTCAGACCCATGGTAACCTTTCAGGAGCTACATGAGCTGGAGATAGTAGACCACTACAGGGTGGACATGGACATACTTCAGCATCTCACCAAGCTCTGCTGCTCTCACCTCAGACCCACAGCCAACAGAGGGGAACATATCCCAGTGGAAACAAAGGTATGTGTAGCCTTAAGAATACTCGCTACAGGCACTTTCCAAAGACCTACTGGGGGCATATGTATTAAGGGTACTCCACTAACTCCTGGATGTCATGCTAAGACATGCCAGTAAGCACATATATTTCCCCAGCACCCCTGAGGAGAGGCCATCAATATGCATCTCTTCCACCATGTAGCAAACTACCCAGAGGTACTGGGTACCATAGACTGCACCCATGTCCACATCAAAGCACCACCCAGTGAAGAGGGTAGAGTCTACATCAACTGCAAGGGCTATCACTTCATCAACTTCCAGATTGCGTGCAATGCCCAGGCCATTATCATCAATGTGTGTGCTGGCAGCCCTGGCAGTTATCATGACTCCCACATCTGGCACTCCTCACAGTTGTACCAGGCATTTGCCAGGGGAGACATCCCATACGTCCATCTCATGGGGGATGCTGGCTATGCACTGGAACTGTGGATGATGACACCAAGAAGAAATGCACACAAACACACACACACACACGCACACACACACACGCACACACACACACACACAAACACACATACACACACACACGCACACACACGCACACACACGCACACACACGCACACACACACACACACACACACACACACACACACACACACACACACACTGAAGAATGCCATAATGGGGCACACTCACAAAGTAGGATCATCGTAGAGTGTGTTTAAAAACACACAAACCAAGGCAGCAGCTGATGGAGCAAAAATTCTGTAGAACCAGCACACCAAAGGAACCAGGCTAATCTTGTAAAAATGTAGTTTAATAATTCACAAAATCATTTTGTGTTTTAAATACAAATTTTAAAAAACATATGCACAATCCCTCCAATAAAATTGTTGTGCATGTGATTTTTTAAAATTTGTATTTAAAACACAAAATGATTTTAATTTTATGAGTTCTGATGAGGTTCCAGAGGGAATGGAAGTGCTAAACTCTGATTTTGTGGATTATTAAACTATGTTTTTATAAGATTATCCTGCTTCCTTTGGTGTGTTGGTTCTACATAATTTTTGCTCCATCAGCTGCTGCCTTGGTTTGTATGTTTTTAAACTGTTGGTCTTCAAGTGATACATCATAGAGTGTGTGTTTGGGATGCTCAAGTCACAGTTATGCTGCCTTGACATATCAGGTGAAGCCCTGTGCACACATGTTCATAGTATGTGCCATCCTACATAATATGATCCTGCAGAAACAGCTGTGGCAAGAACCTCACAGGGAAGGGACACACAACCCCCCACCAGTGCAAAGGTCAACATATGGACAGGGTGACTCGGAGGAGGGACCCGCTCAGCTTGTACCTGTAGGCAGATGTAGGCATGTCCAGTATGCCCTGGTCTTGGCAAAGAGGCAAAGCATAGCACATACACTGACACTCGACAGACCCAGGGACTGACACCTCTCTCCGACTAGCACACACAGTAAAAAAGGATGCCACACACATCACACTACCTATACCTTACCATGTACAGGCTGTGTACTATGTGCATCTGACAGAGTCAGCCCTGAAGCACTGTCCTTACAACTGATACTGCCAGAAGGTAAGTCACCCTTCTTAACAATAAATGAATGGCATAGTGCACTCTGGTAGCATGTGTATGGTATTGCTGCATGTATGCATGGGAATGAAGTGGGTTACTGAGATAGCAGCAGACAATGGACAGCTATGTGGGATAACAGGCATACACTGCCAGGTTCTGCCCACCACACAATAAGCAGTAGGCCCTGTGCCAGCAAAATCCCCTGCACTATGTCAGGGACTTACAAACAGCAGGGTCATAGGACAAATGCATGGATGTCAATGTTGTGGTCCCATACATAGGTCCAAACCTCCATCAGCAGGAGAGCTTTACAAATCCATCAAGAAATGTGTGGCAAAGGCTCAAAAACAGACACATGCCATAAAGAGTGCAGTGTGGGCAAGAAGTCTGAAACTCAAATGGCTGCCATAACTTTCTAACTTCAGTCTTAAATGATTTCACTAATATTTGGCACACAACCACATATGTAATGAAAAATGGAACCAAAATATGAGCCAAACATCTGGACAGTCAGTGAAGATGTGTACAGTTGAGTGGTATGACCCCCCCCAACACACCCGTGTTCACATATAACTGCAGTAACATGTATGTTTGTAAGATAATAGCAGCAGACCACACATTCTCAGGCCTGTCACAATCACCTTGATACCTTGTTCCAGTTCTACAATATGCAGGGGTCAATGTGCTCAATATGTTTTTGGTTAATAGTACCAGGAAGTACACAGCACTTACTGGTGGCTATTGAGACTTACTGGTCTAACTATAGGACTGTGGTTGTCAGGGTCCATGGTTCCAGACTGACCATGGCAACAGATCTGCATGTCAGCTACACCTACAGTAGGAGTTATACAGACAGTCCAGAAGAAATATATGTTACTGCAGGAAAGCTGGATGGTGGAGGGACAGGGGGGGGGGGCACACATATGGATAGTACACAGAACTGAGTAATGTACATGGTGCCTAGTACAACAACAGGGTGGGACAGGTCAGTGTACTGCCAGGATATAAAGGCTGCCACGTTACTGTGTCAGTACTGACAGCAAATCAGCGGGCACCATCCATACCCCTGGAATTATAGGGATTCACAGAATGTCCACACTTATGCCTCCTATATCTGTTGTGCTTGCCATAACTTTGCATTTGCCTGGCAAACTATCTGCAAACAAAGTTGATTGATGTCAAAGCATCAATGACAGACAGTTGAGGTGCAGACCTCATACTCATAAGAAAAGGAAAACTAATACAAAAACCTTCTACCAACTGTCTATGTTTGGATCAGAAATATTAAGACCCTTGTCCCCATCTTTGTGCTTGTGTACAACTGTCATCTATGTGCCTGTCCAGATGTGAGTCTGTAAGAGTTTGAAAGCTATAACCAATATATAGCCTTATAGTAAAAGTGCAATACAAACTGTCTGAGGACCACAGCAGATGTATAGGGCCCAATGATGGGCAACCTGCTAAACATGTACAGTCAGAGGTGTGAAGTCCATAACCCCATATGTGAGGTTACATCTTCTACCCCAGTCACACCTTAACTGCAAATACATAACAGCGGCAAGTGTGGGCAAAGCGTGTGACTGCAGTACACAAGGACCAAGAGACACATATAAGGGGGAGGGGAAGCAATGGCCACACAAATGAAGACTGCGCACGCTAGAATAATTTGTGAAGTGCCATAGGTTCACTGTATGGAGTCAGTAAACAAATGTCTGTCAGTGGTACCTCATATTAATCTAGACCAATCTGCCACTGACATACCAGGAAATCACAGTGCTATGTACAATATACCACACATATTATAGAAACCTTTGTTCACTCCAATGCATTGTGTACCCACCCCAGGATATGACTCACTTAATAAGGGTAGCACAAAGCCAGGAGGTCCCTCAGCCACTATATCACTGAGTTTCTGGACTGTTTACACAAGTTCATCAGCCAATCAGCTGTAGCACACAAAAGCCTGGACTAGAGTACATGTAGCTCTGGACTGGACTACCACTGTTACTATTGAAGATCATACTGGGCATGCTCTTACACTTAGACAATTTCACCCCATGTCTGAACACACATCCCAATATAGAACTGTGTTGTCCATGTATGCCTTTGTATACAGACAGCTTTGTACATGTTATCTGCCTCTCCTCACCCCTATCACACAGGATTACCTTCATCTATCTGTATGTGGCACATACAAGACATATCTGCATCTGTGGAGTGTCATATACATACATATATATAGGTAACATATGCATATATATAAAATATAGACAGGGAGAGAGAGAGAGAGAGAGAGATTGACACAGACAGAGAGAAAGAAAGAGGCAGAGTGAAAGAGAGAGTTAGACACCTTAAAAGCCATAGAGTGATGTACTGGTGGAGACATTTGCACAACAGTTGTAAGGAGTGGCATGTGCAAGTACTTTAGTGAGCTCCATTGTGTAATAGTAGTGATGTATGGGTTGTAATCTCACATCACCCATCTTGTGTGTGTTTCTGTATCATTTACACTTACATCTGTATACACACACCAAATAGGCCTTTGTCTGCGTAATGGTCACCCATTTCATGGCCCTGATACCAGTATTCTCCACAACAGTGGCCTGTCAGCAGCTACTGATGTCATCCACCCCAACAGCAGTGGCAGACATTCTTCAAATGTGTAATGCGCATGGTGCATGCAATATGTTCACAGCACTATAGTGCATGCAACTTGATAGGTAGTGGTTCTAATCTCAGTACTGGCAAGTGTGTGTGTGTGTGTGTGTGTGTGTGTGTGTGTGTGTGTGTGTGTGTGTGTGTGTGTGTGTGTGTGTGTGTGTGTGTGTGTTTGTTCATAGGTTATACTATTTTGAGGCCTGTTCTACCTAGTAAACCCCCATTGCCCTATTTTACAAGGGCTGCTGATGTCATTCACCTTAGAAGCACCTTTGAACAGGCTTCACCCGTCTAAGCTTTGTGGTGCTTGTGATAAGTATGCAGTACTATAGTACATACAAATCAATAGGTAGGGGTTCTAATCTCAATACTGGCAGCCAAGTGTAGGGGTGTGTTTGTAGGTTATACCTTTATGAGGCCTGTTCCATCCTGTAACCCCCCCATTCCCCTACTTTACAAGGGCTGCTGATATCATTTACCATAGAAGCACCATTGAACACTCTTCAGCCGTCTAAGCTTTGTGGCACTTATGATAAATATGCAGCACTATAGTACATACAATTAGATAGGGAGGGTTTTGAATCCCAATACTGTGCACATATGTATGTGTGTGAGTGGTATGTGTGTGAGTGATGCATAATCCTTGCGAAGGTTGGTCATACTGTTTTGAGGCCTGTTGACCCCCTCCCCATGGCATTACGTCACAGGTCCTGTTGATGCCATGGATCTTAGATGCACTGTTTTAAACTCTGTAGGCCATACCACTCCACTGTACAACTTATTGCAGAATGACCAGACGTTTGCCACATATATGTGGTCCGTGTCTCAAAAAAATGGAGTTTTCTGTCAAATCATTTTCAAATAATTGAGGGCTGACATCAGAAATATTGACAGACATATGCGTTTCATATGTCATACCCTACTGAAAGGTCATGCTGATTTTAAACCTTTTACCCTATCAGTTGTCTAGTAATGTAAGAGAAATATGTGAAAAGTGTCCCTATATTTTGTGAGTGTATCCCACAATTAATAAAGGCTTTGTCCAGGTTAATTGGTGTATGATGTTGTGAGGTATGTCTCCAGCAGATAATTACCATGACGCATATGATAGGTATGTAGCACTATAGCAGAGACTACTAGATAGGTAGGGATTATAATCTGAATACTGCCAACTGTGTGAATGTATGGGTTTGTGTATGCATATCCCCTGTAGCAGCGTGGCTGTCGTGCACGTGTGTGTGTGTGTGTGTGTGTGTGTGTGTGTGTGTGTGTGTGTGTGTGTGTTTGTGTGTGTGTGTGTTTATGTGATGGTTATACCATTTAGTGTGTCTGTCCCACTCTGTTAATTCTCCCATTGGCAACCTATTCAGGGTCTACAGATGTCATACACCTTAGAAGCAAAGTTACATATTTTATAAATCAATACCACTGTTGCACATACAATACCCATGTCTGTAAGTAGTGTAGGTAACTAGATAGGTAGGTCTTCTAAACAGAAAATATCCCACTCTGTGTGCATGTGTATTTCAACACATGTCCACATGTAGAATTGTGACTGTGAGTGACAGGGTTATAACATTAGTAGGGCATTGCAAACCCCCAGTGGCAATCCTTACACCACCTGCATATGTCAACTACCTGAATAGTAGTGACAGACACACCTACACAATATAGGCTCTATGGTGCTTGCATCATGTATATAGCAACAACATAGGTAAAACTATCCAGGTAGGGGTTGTACTCCGAACAATGGTAGTACATGGTTGGTGTGTGTGTATGTATGTATATCCCCTTGCAGTTGTGTGACTGGGTTAGGGCCGCCAGCATACATCTCAAACCATCATAGAAGGACACCTGAATAAAGCCATACAGAAGAGTTGCACAAAGTCCAGATATTAGGCTCAGTCTTTACATATTGCAGTGACACACATAAAAAGGTAGACAGCATAGCAGCTTGTGCATTGGCATGCATCTCCTGAAGGTTATGTATTCTGACCTGACAATATACATTATCATTCTTTAATGTTACTCTGTCATGTTTTGCCACATATGTGCCACAAAACCACAGTGTAATGAGGAATGGAACAAATGTATGTGACAAATATCAGGACATTTTCCAACAATATGTAGAGGAGAGAGGTATGGCCACCATGTGTCCTACCCTGCAGGTTGCAGTCCATGTTTGGCCAGGTGTCACTTGTGACAACAACTCAAGCAATGCAGTGATCCCCAGAGTGTAGGACAAAAAACACACCCTTAACATTATCTACTAGTTGTATCAAGCAGTTATTTCACATCAGAAGCACCTGAATGTTATGGCAAAGAGCATAAGCAAAGGTAATGTGACTCCAAGAAGCTGTCATATTTGCAAACCCAGAGAAGTCTTGTCAGTTGCACTTCCTGTGGGTATGGTATGTCCTGGCAACTGTCACTGTACTTCAAGACGTGTAATACAGTCCACATTTGATAAGATGGCAAACCTAATCTGTGTTTCATATGTGTGTGTGTGCAATATGTAGACCTTTATAGGTCCTGTGATTAGCTGCTGCACCCAATGACCTAAATGTATGCAGGCATGAATGCTAACTGCCACCACTCACATATGTAGATACTGTCCAAGGCTGTGTTCACTGTACATACTGTGCTGTCTGTCATAGACACACAAACTGCCTTTAACACACTGCAATGAGGTCATACAGTGGGTATGGAATGGTGCCAACATCCTGGACTCAACCTGAATGCAGCCAACAATACCATCATACCATATGTCAAGGACATGGCCACACTATGTCTGACATCAACGGCTATGCCATTAACACACAGCCAGTGGTGACAGACCGGGATACTCAGGAGGATAACACTGTCACGTTCAGGCAACAAGTAGTGGCCTCGGTCAGAAAAGGATTGTGCATGCTTTACCACATCAGTAAAGGGGCTGCATCCAGGTGAAAGGTGGACATTACCTCTGTTAAGTCCTCTTTCATTACTACAATACATTATCAGCATGGCAATTCTGGAATGTACCTATGCATACAGCAGCAGCAAGTGGAAAGGCTAAGTTAACACCCACAAATGTTATTCATGGCCTTGAACACACGTTGCCTGCAGACATCCCAGATTTAGTACCTCCCCACGCTGTATCTGACAGGTTTACCACAGGTGGGCTGTGGCATGCCTAGATGGCAATGTTGTGCTCAGCTCTTCAACATCTGATCCATACATATGAGCATAACTCTGTAAGCATTACCAGCACAACATGCCAGAATCACATATTAGACAGCAAAATTATCTGCCTAATAAACATATTTGTCTACCACAGGCTGCCCTTTTTCAGGAAAGCATACCCCATTCATGTCAAACACAGCACCATGCAAACCATACTCATCTGCATCAAGGTTGAGGCAGGTGACACACTCCACCATATTGCATACACAGCACTGGCCATCACAAACAGGCACTGTCATGAGTCTGTCACAGTACCTGCAGGTGTTCCTGTCATAACATGTACAGTCCTGCACTATATGCAGTGGGACAGGAGTGAGCACACTGATTATGTGTCCTAGGCAGCTATGTGCCTAGCCTTAAACAGCATTCTACTGTCACAGGGACAGATGGTGCAATCCAGTCATGAAATGGTTGGCCTTAACATGTGCCCCTTTCATTGTGTGACATTCCTGGTGTACCAGTACCTGTGATTGTGGGATGATTGATAAACAGACCACAATGCTCTAAAAGTGATGGCCTCTATCTGTCTTCACAGATCTTCATGGGTCTGGCATTGGTTGTCGGTGGCCCCTTAGTCACCCCATTAGTAATTGTGGTGAGGTAATCAATACCAACATACAAGTGTCAGTGCAGTACACATTGAAGGACATACTGCTAGATGGTAGAGGTGTATACATGACTTAGGCCTCACTGCAAGCATTCTTAATCCTGGGAACTGCAGACATCTGTGCAGTCATACACACCATGGTGCACAGCTGCAGAGAGCATCCCAGCGTTACCTGGTCAAGCATCCTATCATACATTCAGAACATAAAGGGGAAGCTGGTAATGGCATGGGACATGGTGTTTCAGTAAATATGAGACACATAAACAACTCCTCACTATACAGCCAGTAAGATGCATTGGTGACATAGCATGGGTAGTTCACCACTGACAGCACCCACCTATGCAGATGACAGCTAGCTGCCGGCCACCACATGTGACCAGTAATCCCATATTGCCTATATGGACATCATCAACTGTATTAGGAGTTGTGCCTCTACCCTGAACCTGAGTCATCTCAGTTACTGTAACGTGCATTGTAAGGCATACCCATGACAGCACACAACTGCCTGGAGATATGTCATCAGTCCAATTACAAACACCTCAGTGCAGCCAGGGGCTAAACCCACATGAGTTGAAGGTGTAGTGCAGTTGACAATACACAGCAGAGGTTACCACTGCAGCATACATACAGTGTTATCATATATGACAACACTAACATCAAGTGGTCACATTTGCACTCACCATGTCCCACAATATCCATCTAGCTACTGTCAGTTATACATACACCAACATGTAGTACATCCTACTGGGGGGGTGTATACACAGGCAGACAGCCCCCAACACTTCATCAAAGACTGACAGTAATAGGCACACATACAAATAAGCATTATATGTGCATTTCTATAGATGCATATAGTATACTATGCACTACAGCCATACACCTTCATCTGCTAGAATATGTACACCTGTCTGGTGGACATCTGCAATACATACTGTCCATAACAGGGAGGACAGACCAGTGTCTGACACAAAGTAGGGGCAGTTTCCCATTCTGTAGCAATGTCTCCATAACGTATACGTGAGAATGGAATCAGTCCTGCGCACCTGCACCACAAACAATGAGCTTACTTTGTCTACATCCACTACAGACAGTCCTCTCCCCTACTGCACATATGTCTGCAACAGCACAGGGTGCACCTATATCTGCTCACTTGTGGTGGTCATGGACACCAGCTATACCAGTACTGCTGGTATGGCATACTGGATGGCTGACACAGTCAGTGTAGGCACCACCCCCTCTCTTCACCAAAAGTACATCAGGATGTCCACACAAATCAACCTGTCTCCTAAATGTGAGGAACGGTTCACCACTGTTAGCTGAACATCATGGTATACATCTGCCATGGGACGCAACCACATCACAAGGTGCATCCTACACAGGCCAAACCATAATCTTGTAACACCATAGGGTACTATATTCAAAGGAGAGCTGCCCACTGCCATTGTCCCTGCTGTTTGATGGATGAGTACTGTCACCCCTCCAGAGTATGGTGTGGTGTACACCACTCAATCACATGATACGCCAAGCAGCTTAACTATACTGTTCTGCAAGGCCATGGCACAGTTTATATTGGAACCCATTAACCATGACATTGGCAACCTGCACATACTCCATCACGGACAGTTAGGAATTGTCCAGGAAGAGGTCATGGCTGTTACACTTTGTTGACCTGTATCACACAGTCACCATATGCATGGATGGGGGAGACACTGCAAACCACCTACTTGACCTGGACAAACTCTGTAATGGCATACCCTACCTACCCATTATAGATATAACACTTCCATGTATACATCACGACATATGTCACCATAGGGGTATCACAGTGGTGCACAGACATGACCCACCTATGCCAAATAGGAGAATCTTCCCCAAGTGGTTTACCCATATCTATCAGAGTAACTTGTTGTTCTGTGCACTGGCCTCTGTTATGTGTGATGTGAGATGCAGAGAACACCCATTGACCAATGCTCAACCATGTCTGTGGATGACTCCATGCTGTGTGCTGTCACCATATTCCCTAATGGTGTGGACATCTGCCTAGGAGGGTCTTACACAGATGACTGTTAGCAGATACATGGACTTAAGCCACATACCACAACATCCATTGTCAACCCCTATTATAAGAGTGATATCCACACATATTATCACTGTATTAAATAAAGCTAGACATGCAATCAGTCATGAGGGATCTGTGGACACAGGTATTTGGCACCAAGACCTATCAGTACAAGGTTGCATCTGTTGTAAGGTATTGCTGCTACCTGGCCCAGTACATACATATGGGCATGCCATAAGGGGGCATGGGGTGTAAACATCCCTGTATTCCCCTCAATAAGGCCTTGTTTTGTCTGTGATTCCCTGTTCATCAATCACATCACACAGCACGTGCAGCAGCTGTTGACATCAATGAGTTTCCCCACCAGGCAATACCAGGGCCTCAAGTATCTACTGTAGAATGATAACCTATAAGGCCAACAGTCTACCCGGTGTCATACATAATCCACAGGGGTGAGCTCAGTGTGGCATGCAAGACAATCACAGAAACGACAATGATGGGAATACTACACAGGTGCAACACATAACTCAGTGTGTTAACATGCCATCAACCAGGTGTGTGACAGCAACTGCACTTGTTGGCAGTTCAGATGTGTGTACCACACACTCACCCTGCTGTAGAATGGTCACTCTGTCCATATCAGGCAGGTTAGCTGTTAACACCATTGCAGATGGAACCTGCATCAATGGATGGTTAACTCTATATACACCCTTGAGATAGTACCTGTATCCCTGTTCGAGTTGGACTAAGGTAAAAAGTACTGGCATGCATGCACATGGGCTAAGCCTAGGCATATTGGTATTCAGGGCCCATATGCCATGTAACTTCATATGGTACCAGGGATACCAGTTATGGCCTGCTGCTGTGACAGAATGTGTTAGTATGTGTCCACACCCATCACTATCATCAACTGTTGTGTGTCCCCTTTGGGCAACATTACAATAGCATGTCATCTGGACTACTTCCAGTAAATAGGTGAGTGCTATTACAGGTGCATCAGGACATACCAGCACCATCTGTGCTACACAATAACAGAGGGCACTGCATATCTGGTGTGGAGTGTCCTCCTGGTAGGTGTCTGACATATGCTGTACCCATATTTCTGTGGAATGTGTACATGTGCCTGATAGACATAGACCCCCTGCCAGACAAATGTGGACCTCTACACAGCAGTTGGACAATATGTGACGGTTGTCCCCAGTGCTCCAGGAATATGTGTGTGGACATGCCACACCCCCGGAACATATCAATGGTACATTAAATCTGCTACTTTAATCATTCCCTTACATTGTATGGCCTCTATGTGGTCACTGCTGCTGAGGCTGAGTCAGTGTCTCCCCAATACTATTGCATATGACCTGGTGTCCTACAACAGGGAGCCACCAGGTATGCTAGGCATAGGTGTCAGGCAATAAGATACAGCTGTGAAATACACAGGGATCAAGGAAGAGTACATCAGTAATGTTTATGGACATCAGGGCAGTCCTTGAACTAAGCCTGTATGACATTCAGACACTGAGAGGGGTTCACTGATAGTTCATAATGTGATATGCCCGCTGTATCGACCACTACTTACTGTCACTATTGTACAACAGACACTCCAGTATCAGTGATATGTGAGATGACCATTGCTGTGGTGACTCAGGGGCAAAGGTGTGATATATGTCAATGCTGACAGAGCCGTACATGATAGCCATAAGTGCTGGACAGCAGAATAACAGCAACATGTCATTATATTAAATGTTGTTGAAACCTACTTTTGAGATTCCTAGATCCCATGTCTGCATCCCCCATCTGCATTCAATTCCATGTGTAATTGTGTGACATACCTGGTATACTGCTGTTCTCCTTTGTGGAAGAAATCAAGTGGTGGTCCCGTAGGATATGGCAGCCTGTCTTCAAGAAGAAGGTGTCAAAGCTGTTTACCATAGGCAGTTGCTTGCCTTCTGTAGGTAATGGTCAGGAACAGGTGATTTCCTGGGCAGCAATCAGTGACTCTGACTCGCTACTAGCATCCTGAACAGCTGAGTTGCATTATCATTAGCCAATGGCATGGCAGTGCAGTGCTATAATTAAGGGGTTCATGTAGACCGCCCCCTTTTCCTGGCTTGTGAGTAGGATATCATCGAGGTGTAGGAGCTATAGCATCATAAAGGGTATGTAGAGATACTGTCCAATGTATGAACTGATGTGTTATTTCCACAATGCTTCATGCTATGTGTGCCCATTAACAGACCTTCAGATTCTGTAGCAGTGTACTGTTTAACAATGTGTGCTGGAGTCAGTGAGCTGACAGGCAGATGCGTGTGTCATACATACTTTCTATCTGGATGTGTATGCTGCTGCAATTGATGCTGGTGTATCAGCTGTGTATGTTTGAAGGGGAGAGTGCAATGCTTGTCCCTGTCACCTGAGAATTCCCCCACCAACACTTTATGTATGGTTGTGTTCTAGATGCCCTGCTCTAGGTGTTTGTGAGGTATGTTAGGTCTGAATCAGTTAGCTGGACAGACTGCTGCATGTGTAGCAGGCCACAGCTGTTGGATTCTGGCCAGGACTACTAATGGGGAGTGTGGTGACATTGGGGTACTGCATGCTTTATATGTCAGTGAGGGGGCAGTGTCAGCTCTTTTGAAACAGTATGGCCAGGGTGTGTGTATCCATAACAGTCCAGGTGTGATATGAGCCTCTCGTATGTCTGTTAAGTAGTAGTGCCATCCAGTGAGTGGTAAGAGACATTTAGGATACATGTACATATTTTTGATGTGTATCCCACCCTCATGGCCTTTGATGTGCTCCTGTGGGTGGCAGTGACTGTGTTATCACCATCCATTTCCACTGGATATTGCAGGTCTCATTTATTTCTATGTTGTATTGGCAAGCATGTAAATGTTGCAGAACACACTGAACTGTGGGCCTGGACTGTGGGTGTCCTGATGTAAGACATGCTAGGAATGTAATAGACAGAACTACTAAGTCATTATTGTGGGAGTTGTATTTGCAGGATATATGTACATGCATACTCTGTGTTACACTGGATTGGCATGGACATGTGTGTTTAGATGTCTATGGCATGTGACACTGATCTGTCTGTCATGAGTTTGTAAGGTCAGTCTGCACTGACCTGTCAGTACTTCAACACACAGAAAAGGTTTGACGACAATCATGCCATAAGTAGGTGTGGACATTCTGCAACAGTCTGTGCAGTTGTCAGGTGTACCTGATATCGTAGGCATCCCATACATCCATCAGCATTTATTTGACTGTGTACCAGGTCAGTGTCTGCATCACATGCCCAATTAAGCTGTCATTTATGCCATTATATGTGGAAGTTGTGTCACTGGGAATCGAGTTGTCTTTGTACAAACCCCGGTAATTCCCCAGAGGTATGATGTCCTACTGGTGTATTGCACTGAGCTTTGTTTCAGATGTTTCAGGTTTCTATATTTGGTGGAGGTGTATGTCATCCCTATTGTTACATCACTGTGGCTTATGATATATGTACAGGAATGGGGGTAATTTCCTACAGCTTAGTTGTTGTAGTGGTGTGTTGCTCTGACTCTGGTTTAGAGGGTACTGGAGTTAATATCTGGAGGAGTGCAGTTGTTCCCCTAATGCTGCATCATTGTACTGAAAGTTATAATTTAGAAATGAACATTAAATGTCCACAGCTGATTTGGCCAAGTGGTGCATTTCTCTGACTTTGATGCAGAGGGTCCTGGGTTCAATACTTGGTAGGGGCATGAATTTTCCTTAATGTTACATCATGATATATCTTAAAATAAACAATAAATACCCACAGCTGATTTGGCATACTGGTGCAATGCTCTGACGTTGGTGCAGAGGGTCCTAGGTTTGAGGCTTGCCAGGTGTGGTTATTTTGTTGCTGCCCTTAGCTTCACATAGCAAGCTGATTACTGCTTAGATATATACAAGAGTATTGTAACTTATTGTTTAGTAATGTTACTTCATTCTTAGGTGCATCTATTTTATTATATTTCCAAAACTTATGCATTTAACTACGTTATCTGTTCCTGTAACTGTAATAGTTTTGGACACTTGTGTGTAACTGCAACTTTTATACTCGGGTCTCCATTGCAAATGGGCTTCTGGTCAAGCTGGACCACCACAGTTAACATATTGTAATATATACAAAACAAATTAAACATTTACAACATTTCTCTATAATGTGTAAAAAGCCGAATGGTCACAATTTGACCCTTGCACTTAATATACAGGTGTCGGTTCCCTAATCATTCAGCCAGTGAGGATCTGCTGTTAGACTGTTGTATATACCTCATATTTCATTTAAGTACTGCTGAGCACCATGCCACACTCTGTGCAAAACTGCTCATCTATGCTTAAACTTGACCATTTTGACAAACATTAAATACATATGGTTTATATTTTTTGATGTCTGGCACGTGTTCCTTGCAAATGTCAATAACTACTTCAGTAAATAAAAGTAACATTAATATAAAAATGTAAAATTAACATTAATATAAACATGCTTTCCAATGTAGATGCTGAACGGCCTGTCTTGGTATTAGGCTATAATGCTCTCCCTGGTGTCATACATACTCCTCAGGGGTTATGTCACAGTGGCATGCATAGCAATCACAGACCCCACATTGCTGTCACTACTGCACAACTGCAAGCCATGCTCCACTGTGGTAACACACACACCCAACCCGGTGAGTGACCTGGACTACCTTGTGGACAGCTCACTTGTGTGTCTCACACAAGCAACCTGCAGTGAAATGGGCACCCTGTCCACATCAGGCAGGGTATCTACCTAAACATTTTCAGCCATAACCTGGTCAACTGGATGGTTAACAGCACATACACCCTTGGGATACCACCTGTGTCCCTGTTGGATGGAGACATCATCTGGTGCCTTCCATACGCATGTGCTAACATGTGGGCTAGGCATATGTATGCTCATGGCCCATAGCTTAGTAACCTGGGATGGTACCAGGACTTACAGACATGGCCTGACTGCTGTGACAGACTGTGTTGTTATGTATCCACAGACATCACTACCATCAACCGCTGGGTGTCCCCTATGGGCAACATTACTATAACATGTCATCCAGCCTACATCTGGCAAATAGGTGAGTGTTACTACCAGTGCATGTGGACATTCCAGGAACATCTGGGGTACACAGTAACTGAGAGCAGTGCATATGTGGTGTAGGGTGACCTCCTCATAGGTGTCTGACATCTGCAGTACCCAGATGTTTGCAAAATGGGTACATGTGCCTGATAGATGAAGACCCCCTGCCAGACAAATGTGTATTTCCACACACCATGTGGGCAATACATGATGGTTGTCCACAGAGTTTGGGGAATGTGTCTGTGACAAGCCAGACCACTGGGAACACAGTAATGGTACATGAATATCTGGTACTGTATCCATTACCTTACATTGCATGCTCAGTATGTATGCACTGCTGCTGAGCCAGAACCAGCATTCCCCCACTACTAGCATCTATAACCTGATGTCCTGTTGCAGGGCCTCACGAGGTATGCTAGCCATAGGTGTCAGGCATTCAGATACAGGTGTGAGGTACACACTGACCTAGCCAGCATATGTCAGGAATGGTCAGGGAGACCTGCACAATCTGTGAAATAATCCTGTATGAGATTGGAAGAATGAGACAGGCTCAAGGATGGTACATGATGTGATTTGTTTGTTTGCTGGTGCTTTCTGGATTGGATATGCCAGTTGTATCCACCAGTACATACTTTCAGTGTGATGCCCTTGTACTGGCCCAGTAATCAAGGACCCTCAATCATCACTACTACCACCACTGAGGGATGTACACATTGGGAGGATGATGAACAGTAAATTACAATTACCTTTCAGAGCACACAGAGATCACAGTCAGTCTGGGGCTGTTTTTTTTCTCTCTCTCTCCAGATCCCCAATGAGACTCCTCACTGGCATAGCTACATGGTTAATGTCTCAGCAGAGCACCCAAGCCAAAACATCCATCAACCTCTCTGTCCGACCTGTGCTTTGTGTCCCTGTCCAAGTAGCTGACGCACATACTTTGAAATTTGATTTATGAATCACACACACACACACACACACACACACACACACACACACACACACACACACACACACACGCGCGCGCGCGCGCACACACTCCTGGGAAAGGCTGGCACAGGTTTACCATCTATGGCCCCTTTTGCCCACATGTAAAGGTAATTCCAACTGCCAAAATCCAGCTCTTTATCAGCTACTGTAAGGCCCTTACCAAAGGGTGATGAATCCTACTGTGTGATGAGCCTATTAGCCAAATGGTAAGTGTGACCAAGACCGAGCCTATTGGTGTGGGTTATACAGTGTCACCGAATACACATGCAAGCACTCTAAGAGCTTACTTAGTTCTATACAGACCAGACACAATTACAAGCTTTACCTATATTTAATAATAACCAATAAAAGAACAGGGAAATACTCAATCAGTACAGTAACTACAGAGTTCAGACTCACAGGGAATAATTTCAGACAACACTGCAAGACAGTCTGAAATAATTACAGTAAACATCTACAGTAATATGTTCATAATTTCATAGAATGATACTAGGCTATTTGTCTGAAGGCCCTTATAGGCCTTGCCAAGACTTTTGCCCATGTTCCTTCAAACTCAGTACCTGTTTCCCCTGTCAGGCAGGGACACAAGTGGAATTCCAGGGGTGTATGTTCTGTTTCCAATCCAGTCATCCAGGTTCCTCTAAAAGAGGCCTAAAGAGGTACTCTCCATGACATGGAGAGGGACTCTATTCCACAGTCGGCCGCATCTTTGGGACACAAATCTATCCCACAAACAAGTTCTATTCATGTCACAGATCAGGTTAAGGCCTTGCATGCAGGTTACGTGAGTTTAATTTGTCTTACGGATATGCAACAACTCCATCAGGCCTGGGTCGGACATGGCCTTGTATGCCAGACAGAGGTCACCTCTGAGGAGTCTGTATGTCACAGAGTGGTGGGTTAGGGCTTTTAGCTTATCTGTGTATGGTAGATTTTTGAGGGCCTGAATTCTCCTGGTGAGGAACCTCTGTGGTCTCTCCATCTGCTGCATTTGCTTTGTGAGGTACATGCTGAATGGGGCATTGTACTCAATAATGGGCCTTATAAGGGAAGAATACAGGGATGTTATGACCTCCATGTCCCTTGGATGAGATACCCTTACTTATGAGGATGCCATGTAAGAAGCTTTCCATACAATGGAAGCAACATGGTGGTCAAAAGTCAGGTTGCTATCAATCTGGGTGCCCAAATCCCTCACAACTGACTGCATGCTTAGGACATTGTTATTAATGTGATAATTTGTGGGGACATCACCCTCCCCAAAGAGGATGATGATGCATTCTTTTGTATTCAGCTTGAGGCCATGTTTCTTGCACCAGTCATTTGTTTGGGTGAAACCCTCCTAGAGTGAGCTGTCCACAAGGCAGTCCAGGTCACTCACCGGGTTGGGTGTGTGTTATCTGTAAACTTGGCCAGCCATAGCTCACTGGTTTTGGCCTGCACCACAGAAAAGTATATCCCACATAACAGAGGCCCCAAGAACAAACCATGGAGTATGCCACTCGATACAGGTCTCATGCTTGAGGTGGCTTCCCCTATTTTGACTAGGTGGGTTCTATCAGTGAGCTAGTTAGGTACTCATCTGGTAACATACAGATTGATGCCTAGTTGAGAGAGTTTATCTATTATGCCCGAGTGGGGAATAGTGTCACAGGTTTTGGCCAGGTCAAGATAAGCAGTGTACACTGTCTTCCCCTCATCCATGGCTTTAGTGACTGTCTCAAAAACTCCAACCAAATGTAACAGACATGACCTCACCATCATGAAGCCAAACTGTGTAGTATCAAGTGTTTGGAGGTTGACAATGTCCTTGTTAATGAGGTCCATGATAATCCATTCCATGGCCTTGCAGATCAGGCTAGTTAGGCTGATGGGTTGATAATTTCCTGGATCGGTGAATGCTCCACTTTGTGTAAAGGGATGACAGTGGCTGTCCTCCAATCAGCTGGGACAAAGCCGGTAGTCAGGCTTTGGTTGAATAGGGCACCTAATGCTGCTGCAAGTTCTTACCTGAGTTCATGTAGGATGCAGCCAGGATGTTATTGTGTCCCATGAAGGCTGCATATTTTGTCTTTGAGATAGCAGGGATGGCTTGATCCCTAGATATAAGGGGAAGGGTGTAGGTACTGGGAATGCCCTGATTTACTGATGGAGGGGATAGAGGAGTGAAATTTTCACTGGATCTGTCAGTCAGCAGGTTTCTATATCTACAACATTTGTATATGTGGTGTCCTTGACCTCCAGTTCTAAACAGATCTGAGTGCTACTTTTAAGATTATGGACATATGTGAAGAAGGTCTTATGATCGCCTGTAGTAGATGTGGCCAATCTGGACTCAAAGTTTGTTTTGGAGGATTTCACTAGTGCTCTTATATGCTTGTTTGGGCTAAGGAGAAATTGCTTCCAATTGGACACCTGCTCCTTCTTGGTCCTGGACACCACTTTTTTCTTTTGTTATAGAGATTATTTATTGCAGCTGTCCACCAGACAGGTTTACTCTTCCTTGCGGAGGATGATTTAGTCCTGTCAGATATTCCTGATTCAATGCATCTATCCAAATGTTCATATAGTAATTTGGTATACTTTTGGATACTGGTGCCAGTTCCTAGAGAGGGGGAGGGGGATGTGAAGCTGTTTATGCCATCCTTCAGCAGGCTGTAATCAGCTTTGGAAAAGTGGTTTTGTTTGGCCCTAGCAAGGGGGGGAGGTCGGGGAGATGGTGACCTCAAACATGACCGCTTTATGGTCTGATCTTACAAGGGAGGATGATACTGCAGGCATGCTGCAGTGATTACTCATGTTGATTAATACCAAGTCCAGGATATTATCACCTCTTGTGGTGGTATCAACTAGCTGTTCCAAAGCATTTGCATTGACAAACTCGAGGAATCTCTGGCCATTTTGTGTTCTGGCATGAACTTCTAGTCTATGTTTGTGTAGTTAAAGTCACCCAGGATTAGGGTAAAGGGTTGAATCTGAATAGATTCAAACAGGTCTAGATAGGCAGTTTAGGTGTCTTGGGTCAGATTTGGGGGCTGATAGTTTGCTATGATTTGTATGGGGGTCTTGTCAATGGTTAACTGCACCTGGAGTGTCTCTTGTGCATCATACAGTTTGACCAGCCTGGAGGTATGTCTTTAATATAAATTGAAACTCCCAGAAACCACAAACACAGGTTGGATAAAAAATGAGCAAGATTTATTCTACAGCTTCCACAAATAATTAAGCTTTAGTTATTTGTGGAAGTTGTGGAATAAATCTTGTTAATTTTTTATTCATGTACAAGAGAGCAGGCTAGCACGTACGGTTGATGCATGGATAAACCACCCATGAATACAAAAGAAAAAATCCAGCACCTCGAGTAGGTGTAGCAAAAAACTTGTTTATTGTTAACCAGACTGGTTTCAGCAATTAGCTTTCTTCAGTGGTATGGTCAAGATGATTGAACAATCCCTATTTATAGGTAATTCAAATGAAAAATATGACATCATTTCCTGTTTATATAAATTATAAACAAAACAATAATCTAATTCATGACCATAAATTGTGAATGAGATAGAACAATGGACAAAAGAGAAATATAACCAACAATAAACCATCATAATTTAAGAATAAGATGTATTCCAAAATTGGAATGCTGAAAACATATTGTTAAATAATAATGATAATCATACTGGACCAGTGAAAACTATGTCAAAGTCATAACAAAAAATTGGAGTGTATGGAACAATATTAAAATAGTAATGACAGATAGTTCTTCATAACTTGTCATTAAGACCTGGTGGAAACAAACCACCTAATTTAATTATCCATTTGGTTTTCTTACTGTTTAACAGTTTATGCCATCCAGTTTTAAATGCTCTGTGACCAACAATCTTGTCAATGCAAATGAAAGAAAATTGAGCCGTTTTGTGTACAACGGTATGTTTGTACAGATCATTAGTAGCCCTAGCATTTCTAATATCTCCTAAATGCTCAGAGATACAAATGTGCAACTGTCTAGAAGTTTGACCAATGTAAAATGCCCGACATGTACATGTGGCCAAATAGATCACCCAGTTCGTACTGCAATTGTCAAAATGATTAATGTTGAATACCCTGCCTGTATTCTTGCTAGTAAATTCCTTTGTTGTGAATATATATTTACAGAAAGAGCAGTGACCACAAAGATGACAGCCAATTAATCTATCTCCTAGTAGAGTAGTCTGGGTCATATAGACATCCTGAGGTGTAATTCTTTTGTAATGTGAGAAATGTGATCCTAAAGTTTTGCCTTTGCGGTAGGAATAAAGACATCTGTCATCTAACCACTTAGCCAAATGTGTGTTTGTTCGCAGTATGTTCCAATGATTACTGATTATGTCCTGCAATTGGTAGGTGTTCCTGCCAAAAGTAGTTACTAGTCTGAGTAATTGGACTGATGACTGAGCAGTCCTGTCTTTATAGCCCAACAAACTGTCCCTTGATAAATTGTTGGTCATACTAGCTGCAGATTAGACATCCATTTTGTTATACCCACGCTGTATGAATCTGTTTGAGAGATCATTCTGGCAGTGCTGAAGGTCTAAATGAGATGAACATATTCTCTTAATTCTGATAAATTATGATTTGGGAATGTTTCTTATGATGTGATTAGGGTGAAGGCTGGAGGCATGTAGAAGACTGTTATATTGTGGATATTTTCTATGCACGGTGGTACAAAGAGTGTTATCCACTTCCTTACTTAAATGAACATCCAAAAAATCAATTTGGTGTGTGTCATGATTTATTGTGAATCTAACACCCCATTTATTGCTATTGAAATATTCCACAAATTCCATAAGATACTCAAGTCCCCCTTTCCAAACCAAGCAACAGTTGTCCAGGTACCGTCTCCAAATATCCATTTCAGGCAGATATAGATTATGTGTTTCATTGTATATAATCTGATCTTCCACATGTCCCATAAAGAGATCTGCATAGATTGGTGCAAAAAAGGCACCCATCGCTGTGCCCTGAATTTGCCAGTAACATTGGTCTTGGAAATAGAACACATTCTTAGTTAGAACGTGTTCAGCCAAACACATAAGTAAGGTATTAAATTCCGGACTATAGAGGTTGGTCTTGGGCAGCCAATATTCCAATGCCATTAGACCGGCCCAGTGTGGTATACTGGTATATAATGATGTGACATCTAGAGTGCACATGATCCAATCAGCTTCAAGTTGTGATTCAGAGACAATCTGAAAGAATTCAATGGTATCCTGCAGTCTCGCCCGTACATGTGGCAACAAGGGCTTTAAATATTGAGTCAACAAAACTGATAAAGGTTCCGTCAGTGATCCATTGCCTGAAACAATGGGTCTACCTGGAGGTGTAAAAGGAGATTTATGAATTTTGGGCAGAAGATACAAATATTGTTTGACTGGATCATGAACAGAAAGGTGAAATTTCATTTTTATACTGATAATGCCCTCTTCAACAGCAAGCTGTAAGAAATTATCTATTTCTTGTTTAAATTTGGGCGTAGGGTCAATGGGCATATGTAAATAATGCTGAGTATTTGACACTTGTCTTATTCCTTCAGCCCTGTAATAACTGGAATTCATAACCACAATGGCCCCACCCTTGTCTGCAGGAAGAATGGTGATATCAGTATTATTTCTAAGATTGGTAAGGGCCTGTTGTTCCTGAACATTTAGATTGTTTCTGATAGTGTTTCCTATGCCCAACTGGTGGTGTAAATCTTTATGAACAGCATTCTGGAATATAGCTACGTGTTTGTCCATTGGAGGACAAAACTTAGAGGGCAAGAATCGAAATTCAGTGGATCTTTGAGTTAAATCCTGTTGATCAAAAAATATTTCTAAGTTCAATCTTCTACAAAAATCTATAACATCTGATGCAAATGTGCTCTCATCAACAAAGAAACTAGGAATAAAACCTAGACCTTTATTTAGAAAAGCTCTTCCATGGGTGTTAATACATGATCAGAAATGTTATGCACATTTGAACAGTCTATGTTCATTTCACAATTGACAGAAACAGTTCCTCTAACGTTCTTATGCTTCCGTCCCCCCCGTGTCTGTGCCTAAAGGGTGATCAGCATTGCGTACCCTTTTGGGAATGGGAGAATCCGACATATTGGTGGATTCAGTATCAGTAGTAGATGATTCTTCCCCCGAACTCCTGTTGGGTGATGTACCCCTTTTAAGTATGGATCTAGGCCGCTTTTTGCGTGTATGTGTAAAATATTTGGTACCCTCTGCAAATCATACTGCTTTGTATAACTCAAAGGGTTTCCCCCTTCTATAATCTTCAATATCTCTGGTGAATTTCTTTAATTTCTTTTCTTTAAGAATTTTTTCAGAGGCTGAGAGTTCTTTGGATAATTTACTGAGTAATTCTTGAAAGCTCGGTTGATTTTCATATAGCTTTAATTCTTTGCACATTTCTTGCACATCACAAATATTGGTTTGAATAGTCCTGTCATAAAATGAAGACAGAATGTTGACAAACAGCATGGCTGAATCTTGTTGTGCAGCATTCCACTCCTTAATTAGTACGTCATCCGGTTGACCAACCAAAGGTTGCAATTTAGTTCTAAGACCCCTCGTGGCAATGGTCTGATGTTTATATGCCTTGAATAATCTAGAGTGCCAAATATTGGAACGTAATGTTTTAATTTTTTTGCCAAATTGAGTAAATAACATACTACAATCGTCAACTGGATCAGAAGTTCCACTAGCAGCAGATACGTTATTCGAATCAATACCAAATACATGAATATCATCTTTATCTGCGCATAATCCATGTACCATATCATTTAGATCCATGACAACAGATTGTACGTATGTCAAAACCAAATGTGATGTGTTAATGTCAAATTAGTATTTGTATTAGGATAGTCAATTTTATACAACCGAACCAACCTCCATAAAAATACTCAAGGAAAAGTGTCTTGACCAGTCCAATGTTAAAGATGTTAACAATGTTAATGATGTTAATAATGGGTATTGAAATGCAAAGGGACCAAATAGTAACACATAACCAAGTTGTGAAATCCAAATGGCTACACACTTTGATCAATATTAAAAAAAGACAAAAAGTCCTTCCCACAATGCAATTACCTCCATAATAAAAAGGCAGTTCTGATGTATGGATATTACCATCAGTATACACAATACTAGTGCAACAGCCCCAGACCAAATAATGATATATTGATAAAATATGAATCACATTCCCTCCATATAATAAGATGCCATGATAATTGTCAGACAGGATGTTTCATATATTAGGTTTTCAAAAAAATAATAAATTAAATAAAAAAATATGAACATTTTTTGGATTATTTGTTTGGGATCTCTTTGGGACATATTTGTCGCAACATTATCTACCTGGTGTCCACATTATTTCGAAGGATACAAGTACTGTTTTTTTTTATTTTGTAATATCCATACATCAGAACTGTTTATATGTTCATGTTAAACAGGGAATACCATAACTTAGGCCTTTTTTTTTATTGGACTTGGCAGTTATAGACAGCGCTTTATATCTGAACACTGGCTGTTCACTTTTTGTTTAATTGTGGACTTTTTTTGCAAACAAGTCATTGTTTCCAGCTCATCGTCAAGTTATTGAGTACAACATCTGAACGTGATTTTGTAAATCAAGCCAGGAGGTCTTTATACTAACTTTGAAGATATGATTATATACTGCTCTCTGTCTTTGTGACTGGGAATACCACCATTTTTTATAATTGGTCCTTGTCTGAACAAGTACATCGAGCTCTAGGATACACGCACTTTCATTTGACATTCAGTCATTATTACATTTGCTTGGGTCTGAATTGGACTGGCTTATTAGATGTATTTAACGAATTATTCAAAGTCATCATGTATCCTGTTTCATTTCTGTACAAGTTCTGTTGTTTTATAGACTTGCATTTTCTGATTTATAGTACTGTATGCAGAGTTAACTGTGGAAGCCTTTTGCTTTTGATCTAATACAATCTTATTGGTTTTGTTAACATATTACAGTCCAGGGCTGTGTTGTTACATAATATATAAATTGTAGGTTACAGTTTTGAATGTCTTTGCAGTTTATACGCTTGTGTTCAGAGGGACACAGCACAACTATAGCAACTGCCTGTGTAACAAGTTAAACATCTTTTTTTCGGATAAGATATACATATATATTATGCAACACTATATAATTTGCTGATATTTAGCCCTCAGTTCTTTTTGTGTGCTTAATATTTTCTGAAGGTTAGTTGGGTATATCAATACAATAGCGTTGGCTTGGTGACTTTTACAACAATATTGCAAGACAGATGTTTTTTTGTTCTCATTAGGTATAGGTCTATCTGAAGCACATTCTCATCCGATTTCATTTATTAGCATTTCTTGCATAGCACTATGGTCAGGTGTTACATATTTGTCTCTGCCTTTTTATTATGGAGGTAATTGCATTGTGTGAAGGACTTTTTGTCTTTTTTTAATATTAATCAAAGTGTGTAGCCATTTGGATTTCACAACTTGGTTATGTGTTACTATTTGGTCCCTCTGCATTTCAATACCCATTATTAACATCATTAACATTGTTAACATCTTTAACATTGGACTGGTCAAGACACTTTTCCTTGAGTCTTTTTATGGAGGTTGGTTCAGTTGTATAAAATTGACTATCCTAATACAAATACTAATTTGACATTAACACATCACATTTGGTTTCGACATACGTACAATCTATTGTCATGGATCTAAATGATATGGTACATGGATTATGCGCAGATAAAGATGATATTCATGTATTTGGGATTGATTCGAATAACGTATCTGCTGCTAGTGGAACTTCTGATCCAGTTGACGATTGTAGTATGTTATTCACTCAATCTGGCAAAAAAATTAAAACATTACGTTCCAATATTTGGCACTCTAGATTATTCAAGGCATATAAACATCAGAACATTGCCCCGAGGGGTCTTAGAACTAAATTGCAACCTTTGGTTGGTCAACCGAATGACGTATTGATTAAGGAGTGGAATGTTGCACAACAAGATTCAGCCATGATGTTTGTCAACATTCTGTCTGCATTTTATGACAGGACTATTCAAACCAATATTTGTGATGTGCAAGAAATGTGCAAAGAATTAAAGCTATATGAAAATCAACCGAGCTTTCAAGAATTACTCAGTAAATTATCCAAAGAACTCTCAGCCTCTGAAAAAATTCTTAAAGAAAAGAAATTAAAGAAATTCACCAGAGATATTGAAGATTATAGAAGGGGGAACCCTTTGAGTTATACAAAGCGGTACGATTTGCAGAGGGTACCAAAAATTTTACACATACATGCAAAAAGCAGCCTAGATCCATACTTAAAAGGGGTACATCACCCAACAGGTGTTCGGGGGAAGAATCATCTACTACTGATACTGAATCCACCAATATGTCAGATTCTCCCACTCCCAAAAGGGTACGCAATGCTGATCACCCTTTAGGCATAGACACAGGGGGGACGGAAGCATAAGAACGTTATAGGAACTGTTTCTGTCAATTGTGAAATGAACATAGACTGTTCAAATGTGCATAACATTTCTGATCATGTATTAACACCCATGGAAGAGCTTTTGCTAAATAAAGGTCTAGGTTTTATTCCTGGTTTCTTTGTTGATGAGAGCACATTGGCATCAGATGTTATAGATTTTTGTAGAAGATTGAACTTAAAAATATTTTTTGATCAACAGAATTTAACTCAAAGATCCACTGAATTTCGATTCTTACCCTCTAAGTTTTGTCCTCCAATGGACAAACACGTAGCTATATTCCAGAATGCTGTTCTTAAAGATCTACACCACCAGTTGGGCATAGGAAACACTATCAGAAAAAATCTAAATGTTCAGGAACAACAGGCCCTTGCCAATCTTAGAAATAATACTGATATCACCATTCTTCCTTCTGACAAGGGTGGGGCCATTGTGGTTATGAATTCCAGTTATTACTGGGCTGAAGGAATAAGACAAGTGTCAAATACTCAGTATTATTTACATATGTCCATTGACCCTACGCCCAAATTTAAACAAGAAATAGATAATTTCTTACAGCTTGCTGTTGAAGAGGGCATTATCAGTATAAAAATGAAATTTCACCTTACTGTTCAGGATCCAGTCAAACAATAGTTGTATCTTCGGCCCAAAATTCATAAATCTCCTTCTACACCTCCGGGTAGACCCATTTTTTCAGGCATTGGATCACTGACGGAACCTTTATCAGTTTTATGACTCAATATTTAAAGCCCTTGTTGCCACATGTACAGGTGAGACTGCAGGATACCACTGAATTCCTTCAGATTGTCTCTGAATCACAACTTGAAGCTGATTGGATCATGTGCACTCTAGATGTCACATCATTATATACCAGTATACCACACTGGGCCGGTCTAATGGCATTGGAATATTGGCTGCTTAAGACCAACCTCTATAGTCCGGGATTTAATACCTTACTTATTTGTTTGGCTGAACACGTTCTAACTAAGAACGTGTTCTATTTCCAAGACCAATGTTACTGGCAAATTCAGGGCACGGCGATGGGTGCCTCTTTTGCACCAATCTATGCAGATCTCTTTATGGGATATGTGGAAGATCAGATTATATACAATGAAACACATAATCTATATCTGCCTGAAATGGATATTTGCAGACAGTACCTGGACGACTGTTGGTTGGTTGGAAAGGGAGAATTGAGTATCTTATGGAATTTGTGGAATATTTGAATAGCAATAAATGGGAGATTCACAATAAATCATGACACACACCAAATTGATTTTTTGGATGTTCATTTAAGTAAGGAAGTGGATAACACTCTTTGTACCACTGTGCATAGAAAATATCCACAATATAACAGTCTTCTACATGCCTCCAGCCTTCACCCTAATCACATCATAAGAAACATTCCCAAATCACAATTTATCAGAATTAAGAGAATATGTTCATCTCATTTAGACCTTCAGCACTGCCAGAATGATCTCTCAAACAGATTCATACAACGTGGGTATAACAAAATGGATGTCCAATCTGCAGCTAGTATGACCAACAATTTATCAAGGGACAGTTTGTTGGGCTATAAAGACAGGACTGCTCAGTCATCAGTCCAATTACTCAGACTAGTAACTACTTTTGTCAGGAACACCTACCAATTACAGGACATAATCAGTAATCATTGGAACATACTGCAAACAAACACACATTTGGCTAAGTGGTAAGATGACAGATGTCTTTATTCCTACCGTAAATGCAAAACTTTAGGATCACATTTCTCACATTACAAAAGAATTACACCTCAGGATGTCTGTATGACCCAGACTACTCTACTAGGAGATAGATTAATTGGCTGTCATCCTTGTGGTCACTGCTCTTTTTGTAAATATATATTCACAACAAAGGAATTTACTAGCAAGAATACAGGCAGGATATTCAACATTAATCATTTTGACAATTGCAGTACGGACTGGGTGATCTATTTGGCCACATGTACATGTCGGGCATTTTACATTGGTCAAACTTCTAGACAGTTGCGCATTCATATCTCTGAGCATTTAGGAGATATTACAAATGCTAGGGCTACTAATGCTCTGTACAAACATACTGTTGTACACAAAACGGCTCAATTTTCTTTCATTTGCATTGACAAGATTGTTGGTCACAGAGCATTTAAAACTGGATGGCATAAACTGTTAAACAGTATGGAAACCAAATGGATAATTAAATTAGGTGGTTTCTTTCCACCAGGTCTTAATGACAAGTTATGAAGAACTATCTGTCATTACTATTTTAATATTGTTCCATACACTCCAATTTTTTGTTATGACTTTGACATAGTTTTCACTGGTCCGGTATGATTATCATTATTATTTAACAATATGTTTTCAGCATTCCAATTTTGGAATACATCTTATTCTTAAATTATGATGGTTTATTGTTGGTTATATTTCTCTTTTTTCCATTGTCCTATCTCATTCACAATTTATGGTCATGAATTAGATTATTGTTTTTTTTATAATTTATATAAACAGGAAATTATGTTCTATTTTTCATTTGAATTACCTATAAATAGGGATTGTTCAATCATCTTGACCATACCACTGAAGAAAGCTAATTGCTGAAACTGGTCTGGTTAACAATAAACAAGTTTTTTGCTACACCTACTCAGGGTGCTGGACTTTTTCTTTTGTATTAATTTTTTATTCAACCTGTGTTCATTGTTCCTGGGTGCATTGTTGGCAGTTTGTGGATGTTTTTTTTTTTATCTTGGTTCAGTGTTGGATATATTGAAGCTCCACATCCTTTGCCTTTACTACCCACAGTTTGGGGTCTGAATTTATGATAGGACAAGTAACCAGGTATGGCTGGGGTGCTCTCCACAGCTTTGAACCAGGTCTCTTTTACTGTGCAGACGTCAGTATTTTCCATGGTTAAGACTGTTTGCAATGAGTCCAGTTTCACGTTTAGACTACTTGCATTTAGCAACATGACCTTTAATTTGGTTTTGTTGCAATTATATTGGTAGTTTTAACCTCATCACATTCCTTCCAGTATTTCCACCTGTGCAGTTTAAATAAGGCCATATTCCTGCCCTTTGAAGTCATTAGAACATTTTCAAAATGCTGAGCAGTGTGCAAACTTGCTAATCTGAGCTGAGCAGAGCTTAAGGTGGAAAATGCTGAGCAGTGCTTAGCAGTGAGCAATTCAGCTTAGCTTAACTGAATATTACTTAGAATGGGACTTCTTAACAATGCTCAAGCCAGCTAAGCAGAGCTGAGCACTGCTAAGTATTGCTCAGACAGGTTCTGTTTAAGCATTGCTTAGCTTGGCTTAGAAGTGCTTAGCAAAACTGAGCTAAGGGCAAACAAATGTTTTCATTTAAAAAGAAGTCAGAATTGAATATTAATTACTCATTACTGATGCATTATTATTAAGTGTATATATTTTACTTAAGCAATAACTGACAATGTGATATATTAAGATTTACCCATGGTTGTTGTGGTTTAATCACAAGGGTGAAGCCTGAGTGATTAAATAAAGGCAACCATGGGTAAATCTACTATACCACAACCATGAGGTGAGTTATTGTTATTATACAATGACATTATTTAAGAGAAAATATTTACTTTTCTTTAATAAATGTCTTTGTATACCAGTACCATGCTGGCCTTCCACATTTTTTCCAATATCTGGGGGCTTTTTCTGATGTACTGCACATACGTATGGGACTTGCGTTCCCATGCATACCCAGTACATCAGTGCTTTGCAAAGGAAGCAATGCAGAAAAGAAGGTCTCCTTTGCTCCATTTTTGGTTTTTATTTTTTTTTTTTATATGCAAAAATAAAATGTCAGACACTTGAGGGGTAGGAGAGAGAGAGAGAGAGAGAATGGAGGAAATACAAAGAAGGTCAGGTACATGTCTTTAGTTCTGAATAATGTACCTGATTTTCTTAGTATTTTTTCCATCCTTCCTCTCTGCTATGAACAGAGTCTGGATTACATATATATATATTTTTTTTTGTTAAAAAAATATATAAGATTACAGTATATAGCAATGGAATAGAGTCAGGGCAACCAGACTTTTTTCCATTGGTACATGCTAGGATTTGCAATGGGCATGCTGACTGGGCTGAACAATCAGCATGCTCATTTTGGAATATCAATGACCAGTTATTGTATAATTTACATGACGTCCTCCTTATTTCTTATAGTGAAATTATCTGTTTCTCTTATTTTGTTACACCATGTGCATGCAACACATTTAAACATTCCACATTTATTATTATAGGCAATAGATTGTCCTTTCTTTAACAAATATTTAAAGCTCAAGCCTTTTTTATATACAATGACTGGTTTGTCACCTACGTGTTGTCTAACATAAGGGTCATCTAACAAAATGGTCCAGTTTTTCTGGAATATGGAAATTAAGAACTTATGATCCACACTAAAAGTAATAACTAAAATGTTTGTATAGAATATATAAGAAATTATAAGTATGAGTTAAAAGGAATGTAATGCAAACACCAAACCACACAAGTTCCAAAAAAGATGGAACACAGGAGGGCCTTCAATGGAATAACTTCATAAAATCCAAGCAGCTATTTATATTCCATCTCAGCATTAATCCATCTTCATTTAATTAAACAATTAAATCAATTAAACAATTAAATACATTCCTTTAAACATTATGCAGCTTAGAACCCAAAAATGTGCCCCCCACATATACACACTTACACATTATATCATAATTATATTAAATACATTAACCCAACACAGGGTGAATTTCCCAAATAGCATTTTTTAAATAACATTTTTTTAAACTATATATGCTCACTTAATGAAATAATTAACATTTTCTCCTATACCCCAGTGAACTTACACAATTGAACACATAAAATATATTTCAACCTACCCCCAAAGTTCAATTATAAATATCTATCCATAACATATAAATGTATTTTATTGAATGTAAACTTATTTTTCATCCTTACTTTATTGGACTTATTTTACTCTTAATATTGAATTAATCAGCTTCATTTATTCATCCAAAAATGTAAATTCTTTATTATATATTAAACCCAATACATTTGTTCTGAAATGAATTTAACAAAATCCATTAAACTTAGCATCTATCTATCCATCGCCCCATAAGCCTGACTAGCTTGGTCTGCAAAGCTATGGAAAGGATCATCATGGACCTCATAAATAAAGATATTGGGGACCTACAGACACTGGATCCTACCCAGTTCAGCTTTGTTAAGGGCAGATCCTGACTCTTAAACCTGGTTGATTTCTTTGAAACAGTCACCAAGGCCATTGACGAAGGGAAGGTGGTCCACACAGCCTACCTGGACCTCGCAAAAGCCTTTGATACAATACCCCACTCGGGCATTATAGATAAGCTCACCAGCTTAAATATAAACCCCTATGTCACTAGATGGATTGCAAACTGGCTCAAAGACAGAACCCACATGGTTAGAATTGCTGGAGCCATGTCAGACTCCAAACCAGTTACAAGTGGTGTCCCATAAGGCTCAGTCCTGGGACCTCTCTTGTTCGGTATATATTTCTTGGAGGTACAGGCCAACACGGAAGGACTGTGGCTGACCAAGTTCATAGATGACTGCAAACTGGGTGCCATAATTGACTCTCCAGCCGACACAAGCATCCTCCAAAAGAGCCTCATAGAAACAAACAACTGGTGCCAGAGCCATGGCCTCAAGCTAAATGCCAAAAAGTGTATAGTCATCCCCTTTGGCAAAAACAAAGTGCCCGCAAATTACCACATAGGTGGTAATCCATTAAGTACAGAAGAAGTAATTAGGTACCTGGGGACCCAAGTTGATAGCAATCTCTCATTTGACAACCACGTGGCCAAAGTGGTTAGAAAAACATTTTATATAGCCCACCTAATCATGAAGGGATTCACATCTAGATCAGGGGAGGTCATCGTGCCTCTTTACTCATCCCTCATCAGGCCCATAATTGAGTACAATGCCCCTTTTGGGATGTACCTTACCAGACAACTGCAACAACTGGAAAGACCCCAAAAGTACCTCACAAAGAGGATCAAAGGGCTCAAACAGATGCCATATGCTGCCCGGTTAAAGAAACTCCAGTTCTACTCAGTGGCATACCGCCTGTTCAGAGGCAATCTGTGCCTGACGTATAAAGCCATGTCCAACCCGGAATTAATGGACATGCTGCACCTCAGAAAATTCAAATCCCATAGAACTACGTGCTCGAGAGACTTGAACCTCAGCACTGAAATAAATAGGACATGCTGGAGGGACAGATTCATAACCCAGGGGCTCCCTTCACTCTGGAATAAAATCCCAGTCCAGGTTAGGCAGAGTCCTTCATTGACTCTCTTCAAGAGGAATCTTGATGAGTGGATGGGAGATCGTAGGTTTACCCCGGGTTTCACTTCTGTATCACTGTTAGACAGAGGCACAGTATACTAACCACGAAAAAGGGCATAGCAAAATAAATTTAAAATGGGTGGCGAAAGCCAAACACATTCTGGCTAGGCTTATAAATGCCCTAGGGCAGATAGCCTAGTATGAACCTATGAACCTATGAACCTATCTAAATACCCCAATCAATGTCCAGGTTAAGACCCCCTAGGATATAAAGTGCCCAAATATACTATTAATTTTGTTTCCAATTTAATCAATTTTCTTTTGAATTCATCACCCCCTATTGTTTGTTCTTCAAAGGGCTTTGCTAATACACTAAAGAAAAAACTATCTACACTACCCCCATGTGTGTCGCAAAAATGTTGTGCCACTGGGCTATCCAATCTCTTATTTCTTACATCGCCCAGGTGTTCCAATATTCTAAGTTTCACCTTTCTTTTTTTTGCCCCACATACCATTTACAAGGTGTACATCCACATCCAATGATGTAAACTTCACCACATGAATTACAACTAAATAAATTTTTAACCAAAAACTTTTTTCCATTTATCATCCAACCATCAATATTTTTAAATTTATCACATACTTTGCAGACCCCACATGGAAATACTCCCTTTCTTTTTACTATATCTACCTTATTTCTTGTTCTTAACAACACTTTTAGATTATTAAATCTGCCATATGAAAAGGTAACTCTCTCTGGAAATAGCTTCCCCACTACTTCATCCCTATATACAACTGGCCAAAGATCATTTACTAACCCCCTAAGTACCTCAGAAAGGGGAGATAATTTGTTCACAAAGAAAAGGGGTTCTACACTCACCTTTTCCATTTCATTTTTCCTAATGAACTTCTTATGTTGAGTAGAAAAACTACTTTTTCTTTTATGACTCATATTTCTCTTCAGTTTATTTAAAGCTTCACTTATATGTTTCATATTATATCCTCTATATCCTCTCCTTAATAACCTCTTCTTAACTAGATCAAATTCCCACTCCTGCATTTTTTATCAGATGCATTGGTCATTATTCTTCTGAACTCACCATAAGGAAGGGATTTTATCAAATGACCAGGATGAGCACTGCCAGCTTCCAAAATGCTATCTGCAGCTGTTTCCTTATGGTATAGTTTGTACTGCAAAACACCCCTTGCATCTATATAAAATTCAACATCCAAGAATTGCATTTTGTTCCTACTAGTTCTATAAGTAAATTCCAAGCCATATGTGTTTTGACCAAGTAATTCCATAAATTGATCAAACTCGTTGATCTCCCCCCTGCACACAAAAATCAAATCATCAATGAATATTTTGAACATGATTACATTATCCTTAAATAAATCTGTAACATACACAAACATATTTTCAAAATGTGCCATAAATAAAATTGCATAAGATGGGGCAAAAGCCGCCCCCCATTGCAGTTCCTTCCAATTGCAAATAATAGTCATTTTCAAAAACAAAATAATTATGCATCAAAGCAAATTCTAATAACTGACAGATATAAGTGGTTTTAGGGCCCTCACCCAACATTTTAACCACTGCTTCCAGGCCCATCTTGATATTAATATTAGTGTACAGAGACTTAACATCTACACAGGCAAGATATAGGCTTGGGTTCCACTGAATCTTTTTTATATCTTCCAACACATGAGATGTATTTTTAACATATGATTGTACTCTAGGGAGATAGATCTTTAGCTGGGAGTCCAAAAAGATTCTGGAAAATGGAAATTAAGAACTTATGATCCACACTAAAAGTAATAACTAAAGCTTTTGTATAGAATATATAAGAAATTATAAGTATGCGTTAAAAGGAAAGTACAATTGTAACTCTAAAGCGGTGGTCTAATTGGGCACACTGCAGTTCATGCACCTCATTTTATATAGGAAAAACAGAAAGAAAGATTAGCCAAAGAATTTATGAGCATGAATATGCCATAAGAAAATTCAACATAAATAATGCCTTATCTAAACATATTATGGAATTTCCAAGCCACAAGTTCTACTTTATTATCATTGACCATGTACTTATAAATGACAAACAACCACGGGGACTGCAACTAGAATTAAAGGAATTAAAATGACAGCTTCAGCTGGAAGCAGACTCATGGCCAGGTATAAATGAATGTACCTCAATTTCTGCAGATTTAAAATTAAAGGCTTTAGAAAGAAAGATATTATAAAGATAGAATAGCAAGGTTTTTTAGTATAATTATATGAATAAATATTTAGCAGATTTAAAACTACAAGGGATTTTAAGAAATATGTTCTTACGTGTTGTATATGTGTTTATAATTCAACTTTATTATGGTAGTGATGGTGTCTTATGTTCTTACAAATAGTGACAAATTCTCCATTGAAAATGTTTTTAAGGAAGTATCACTTTAAGTAATTGTCTTAACCACTTGAAACAATTGTCTTAGCCAATGTAATGTTTTTAGGTCTTATTTAGAGGAAGTGACGAACTGTATGTGTTGTCTGAAGAAGTTTAATATTGGATTAAATGAAAGTGCTAACCATTTTTGGCTCGCATGAGTTTTTTTTACAGCTTGGTGCATTGATTTGTATGGATTTATTTAACTGCTGAACAGTCTGGTCTACAGTCTTTGTCATTTTCATTAGTCTGTTGTTGGTGTTATAGCTTTCATCAGTTTATGGCATCTGGTAGTAGCTCGGACACTCCTGCAGCAGCAGTACCCCCAGAACAGGATGATTTGGGTAAGAGCATTGGGAATCTAAGAGCTTTGGTGCTGCAGCTCACCCAGTTAATGGATGTATTATATGAAACTGTAGGCTTACCCATTCAAGCACATGTAGCAGACGCAAATGCTCCACTAGTGGGAGCTACAGGAACAGGAACAGCTTCAGGAAGTAACTTTAACTTTACACCACTCTGTTTAGCTTCACAAGCACCATCTCTGCCTTTTAATCAGAATACTCAGAGTGAATTTCACCCTCAAAACTTGGCGAGTACAAGGCATTTAAATGGAAGAGAGGGAGTTGTACATGCTAATGGGAATATACCAATACTAAATGAATGCCTTGAAGCACAGTTTTCATTCTTGTTTGAACAGAAACAAAACCAGCAAACTCTGGGGGGTAAATTAAATGATTTTGATACACAGTTGCTTAAATGCAAGAAATTACAACTAGAAAATGCATACTTTAAAAAATGCATTAAACGAAACATTGCACCAAAGGGCTTATGCGTATGGAAGTATACAACAGGTTTACTGACTAATTCAAACTTGCACATCGATCTTTTAAAACTGTTTGACAGTTTTGGGTTTCAACTACTAGAACTGTTAATTAAACACAATGAAAAAGAGATAGAACATATTAGCAATGACCTACAGGCATTAGATAGAGTCATCGTGCAAGATGAAGCATATGAACAATTTAAAACTGAGCATTTAAGAATTTATAACAGCATTGAGAGACACACTGACAATTTAAAGGTAAGGAAAAGCCGTACAATTACTAGAGACCTTAATGAGTATGCTAATGGCCTAGCATATCCTAGACCATCAGGGCCTCAGCATACAAAGAAACAGAATAAAAGCAATAACAATGCCTGGCATAAAGTTCAAGATAATAATAATTTTCATACAAACCAGGAAACAGAGAGGCATCATCCTCAAACAATAGTTGATTATAACTCTGAATATCCACTGTTAAGGTGGTCTGAAAGAATAAGAAATAAAGCTGATTCTTATAACCAACTTATATCATATGCAAATTCTCATGATGCGGGTTTTTCAAGGGGCCAGAACAAAACAGAAATATTGGAAAAATTAAGTAGTGTTTCTGAGCTGGAGTGTGATTCAGTTGGTGCTATATCTGAAAGTGAATCAACACTTTGTGTGTTTAATGAGAACAAAAATGTGGACACAGAGTTTTCTATCATAAAAAATGTCCATGGTGATTTTAGTGTATATAATTATTCTGATATGAATATCAATTCATGCGCAGCCAACTTGCTTGCAAAAGGAATGACTTTTGTACCAACAAAATACTTTAATTATATTAACACTATGATTGATTTGAAGCTATATCTAAGAAAGCTTAATTTTTCACTGTTGTATCAAAGAGAAGTGTTAAACAAAAATCATAGTAATATGTATAACATTAGCTCTACATTCAACCCCCCCACCCCAAACTTCATATGTATGAAAAGATGTGTGAACTTGACTTAAAATCTTTACACACACACAGTTGGATTAAATTTAAATTTAAATTATCAGGAAGCATGTCTTTAGAAAAAGTTGCAAAATGCCAACACAAGAGTTATGAAACCTGATAACGGGGGGGGTGTAATAATGAGCATGGATAAATACACAGAAAAAAATGATGAATTTATTGTATACAGATATGTTTGAAGACGTGTCCTTGAATCAATTAAATGGGGCATATAAGAAAATACAATCTCAATTGAGTGACTTTTTTAGAATAAAAAATAAATATTTCATTGTATAATTATTTAACTGTGACATCTCCTAGGGTACCAGTTTTCTTTGGTAACCCAAAAATTCATAAAAATATTAACAACCCTCTGATGAGACCACAAGTAGATGGGAGAAGGTCTATAACATCAGTCTGTGCCCAATATATAGACCATGAGCTGAAAAAAGTGTTACAGAAAGAAATTCAAATCTGTAAAGATTCATGGACTTTCTTAGCCAACATAAATGAAATTCAATTAGATCCAGATGACATCTTAGTGACTGTAGACGTCAATGACTTATATACAGTAATACCTAATGAAGAAGGGCTAGAATAGACTAATGAAATACTATTACAACATAAAGTACCACATGTAACAACAACACTTATTTTAGAACTTCTTGAATTGGTACTTATTAACTTCAATAGTTTTGACCATAAATATTTCTTGCAGAAGAGAGTTATAGCTATGGGCTCACCTTACGGGGGAGACTGTGCTAATACCATAATGGCTTATTGGGAGAAGAATTTTGTATTTAATACTAAGTACAGGACCCACCTTAAAACCTATCATAGGTTCCAAGATGACATAAGTATAATATGGAATGGAATAATTCCTATCATATATTAATACTACAACTACATTTTTAAAATTCACATGGAAATTTGATACTGAACATGTGAATTATTTGGATGTACATTTATTTAAAGATTATACGTGTTATTAATATGCTGCTATTATATACAGGAAGCAAACATATTCCAACTCATTCCTGCATTTTAGCAGCTCCCACAAGTATCATCAGAAAAAATCTGTGTTTAAAGCTCAGTTAGTTATGGCAGCTTGAATGGTTTCTAAAATGGAAGACTTCATTCATGAATGCAATACATTACGACTTATGTTCATTCAACAAGCCTACCCAGTAGACCTACTAGATGATTTAGTTCAAGAAGTACAAAGTAAAAGAATGAGAGTTTTTTAAACCCATTTTAAGTAGTAATGATCAACTTATTAGTTTAGCAACAGAGAAAGAACTTTCCCTTTCTCCTATGCAAGATAGAAATGAGATTAAAGTGACACATGACACTGTCAAAAAACAGACAGGCTATACAAAAGCTTTAGTTATTACTTTTAGTGTGGATCATAATGTCTTAATTTCCATATTACAGAAAAAATTAACCATCTTGTTAGAAGACCCTTATGTTAGACAACATGTAGGCGACAAAGGCTTGAGCTTTAAAAATTTGTTAAGAAAGGACAAGCTATTGCCTATAATAATAAATGAGGAATGTTTAAATGTGGTACATGTACATGGTGTAACAAAATAAGAGAAACAGATTATTTCACTATAAGAAATTATAAGTACGAGTTAAAAGGAAAGTATAATTGTAACTCTAAAGCAGTGGTCTACCTGGCACTCTGCAGTTCATGCACCACATTTTATATAGGAAAAACAGAGAGAAAGATTAGCCAAAAAATTTATGAGTATAAATATGCCATAAGAAAATTCAACATAAATAATGCCTTATCTAAATATATTATGGAATTTCCAAGCCATAAGTTCTACTTTATTATCATTGACCATGTACTTATAAATGACAAAGCAACCATGGGGACTGCAACTAGAATTAAAGGAATTAAAATGGCAGCTTCAGCTGCAAGCAGACTCATGGCCAGGTATAAATGAACGTACCTCAATTTCTGCTGTATTAAAATTAAAGGCTTTAGAAAGAAAGAAATAAAGATCGAATAGCAAGGTTTTTTAGTATAATTATATGAAAAAATATTTAGTATATTTTAAACTACAAGGAATTTTAAGAAATATGTACTCACGTGTTGTATATGTATTTATAATTCAACTTTATTGTGGCAGAGATAGTGTCTTATGTTCTTATAAATAGTGACAAATTCTCCATTGAAAATGTTTTTAAGGAAGTATCACTTTAAGTAATTGTCTTAACCACTTTAAATAATTGTCTTAGTCAATGAAATGTTTTAGGTCTTATTTAAATGAAGTGATGAACTGTATGTGTTGTATTAAGAAGTTTAATATTGGATTAAATGAAAGCGCTAAACGTTTTTGGCTCGCATGAGTTTTTTTTACAGCTTGGTGCATTGATTTGTATGCATTTATTTAACTGCTGAGCTGTCCGGTCTACAGTCTTTGTCATTTTCATCAGTTTGTGGTTGGTGTTATAACTTTCATCAAATTTCAGCTATGCATTTGTATATAGCTTCTTCTATAGCTGAAATTTTGGAAAGCTGTCCAATAAAAAAGCTATATATAAATGTATAGCTGAATTTAGTAGATCTTTGTTAGCTTAGTGGCTAGCATCACAGCTTGCTGTGTAGTACATGCATGGCTTGAATACCAAGACAGGATGCTTAGCTTTTATATGGGAAAGCAGTTTTTTCTTTTATTTATTTTATTTAATTATGTAGTACGTCACCTTCACAATGCAGGGGGGGGGGGTGTCACAGTAACTGTCACACACCCCCTGCATTGCTTTCACTTGCCATTTAATTTCAGTGTCCATGGACACTGTTATCTAATGTAAAGTGCCTTATGGCACTTTTCCAATGCAGGGGGTGTGTCACAGTAACTGTCACAGAGCTGGGTGAAACCAAAGAAATTAAGGCTTTTTTCTGGAGAGTTAGCACTAAGTGCTTTCCAGTCAATGTTTACATCACCCAGTATTACTGTTTCATATGGTATATTTTGGGAGATCCACGATAATATGTTTTCTAGAGTAGTAGTATTTTTGCCAGGTGGGCTATAGATGGCAGCAATGACAAGTTTATTGTGGGTGTTTAAGTGGCAATTTTGTAAGAGTAGTTCAGCAGGGGAAAATCAGGTTGGTGTGTGGATAGGGGAGAGAGGTTCAGATCCTCAGAGTAGATTAAGGCAACACCTCTTCCTTTCTCAGTGGTTCTATCCTAGTAGTAGATGTTGTAGCCTAGGCCTAGGATGACATTATTTGGGATGTGGGGTTTAAGCCAGGTTTTGGACAAGGTTAGGATGTGTGGAGTATAGTGGGAAATGAATGCATGTAGGCTGGAGGTTTTAATTGTTAGACTTTGTATATTTATTGATAGAATAGATAAGGCTTTAGTAGAGAAGGAGGAAGATGAGGGGATGGGGTGGGATCTGAAGGATTTAATAGGTCAGAATGGGAGGACAATGAGAAGGGTGGAGGGTTAGGATGTATGTCACCAGTGAGAAGTAGAGTTTTAAGCAGTAGGGAGAGATTGGGAGAGTGTGAGCTGTAGATAGGGTGTTTTAGCTTGGTTTTTGGTGAGGTATGGGGGCATGGAGTGAATAGGTTGGTTTTAAAGAGGTTGTTGTATGAGAAATGGAATAGTGATGGAGAAATGGTGTGTGAGTGTGTAGAGGTATGTGTATTGTTTGCTTGGAAGAGTGTAGGAGATGATTTGTGGTGAGTAAGATGAGTGTGTTAAGAGGTCATGTAAGCATGGACAAGTAGAATTACAGTTGTTATTATGTTGAGATGCATGGTATGAAAAGTAGAGGGCATGTGGGTTATTGTACAGAAAAGTAGGGAGAGAGAAAGGGTGGGAGAGGTGTCAGTGGGGTAAGAGTTGGGTGGAGAATGGATGTGGGAGTTTGGTGTTTGTATTGTGTAGGGGGTGGAAGGGTGGTTGCTGATAATGTATAACTAGAGGATAGGTAGTAGACCATGGCAGAATAGGAAGAAGTGAAATGAAAGTGGAGGGGTTGAATATGGAGAAATGAAATGAAAGTGGAGGGGTTGAGTGTGTGTTTTTTAAGGGAGAAGAAATGCAATGGTATGTTAATTGTGATAGGTTGGGGAGGAGAAAGTGATAGGTTG